>NW_008671952.1:86616-106559 GCF_000695815.1 Acanthisitta chloris | reverse complement strand
GAGACAAAATTATAGAAAGCCACTCAGGTTGCTGCCCAGAGACAAGGGATTATGTTTTCCAGGCAACGGGCAGAGAGGACAGCTTTGGGGTATAGGAATTTAGCTATATGTATGACTGACTTAACTAAGAAATACTGGGAAAACTAGTTCTTCCCTCTCTATGTGCAGAGAAACTGTCTTTGAGCTTTATCGAGTTTTGGTGTTTGTTGGAGAGTGGCTAAGAGAGCAGGGATATAATCCTGGGGAAGGCCAAAAAGAGCTAGGCTGCAGTCCCCTGGGAACGTACCTGGAAATGCAGTGTGTACAAGCAAGGCTCTGGAGATAGTAACTTATATATGGATAGGGAGTAACTCAGCTGGGCAGATGGCAGATGGCAGGGGTAACTCGTCCTTGAGGGTGAAACAAACAGGTTCGAGACAAACAGCTAGGAATGCACCCAAGCCTGGGAAAGCAGGAGATAAGCCTCACAGCTGCAGCTGTGAGTAAGGGGAGTACCTGAATGCTATCTTTAGAGCCTAGCCAATTAAAAATGATGGATAATTGTACGCCTGCTTCTGCACTGTATAAAAAAGAGCCTGTCGGACAATAAAGATGGAGCTTGCTGTATCACCCACACGGAGTCGGCCGCTTGCTTCCCCGCGCGGAACCTTCACCTTTCCCAACAGGTGTTGATATTGAAAATACAGCTGATGGAAAGTAACTTCTGTTTAAAATAATGGGATTGCCTCTGTGGGTGAATATGTATGGATAAATTTAGTTTTTTGAGTCTTAAGAGATGGAGAGCTTTTCATCACTTTCATTTTGCATGGGACAAATGCTTTTGCCTTACTGGTAATCCTTTTCTATGCTCATGTTAGCCTTTTCCCCAGTTACTTACATTTTCCTGTAAGCATTTCATCCATTCTCTTGTGCTCACTCTTTGAGGTATTTGCATTTTCTCTGCAATGAGAGTCCCTGCTGTGCCAGAGAATGGTCATGTCAGCAAAAGTTGCACCTATCTTTGATGTAGTATCATATAAACAACAAACCAGTAGTTTAGTCTGCTTGTGATGGCTCTCAGAACCAGTGATACTAATTTAGAAGATCAGTTGCATGATTTAATGCTTCACAACTATTTAACCATGCTATCCTTAAAAATATGTTTCATAGCATGTGGAATATGAGATTGGACTTCTGCATAGAAGTGATAGTAAGTTTATTCTATTGAAACTCTTGGATGAACTCTTAGGCTTGCTAACATCTTTAGGAAGAGAGAGAAGAATATGATGAATGATTTTTCCATTAACAATGGAATTTCTCAGCAACGTTTTTGCATCTTAAACCTTGGTGTGCATAAATGAAGACACTCAGTCTTTAATCTCTCTTTGTGTTATTCAGTCCAGGAGCATGATGAAACAGAAAAGGGAAAAATTATTAGTAATGACAATAAAGTTATACATAAAGTTCATCAGGAGCAAAGTATGATCACTGTCATACAGAACAGATACTTGGCCAGTGTTGTGGTGAGTTTATGCCTTATTTATTTCTGTCACACTGATCTATAGTGGTAACCCTTTCTGACATAATTTCTCTTCGATAGATGTCCCCTTATGTTTTTCTAAGGAAATTCTAGGGGTATATTGATGATGATAAGTTAGTTACTTGAGAGTTATAGTGGTACATTACCTCAGCCAATGCTTCATTTCAGTTAAATACAAAGATACTTTCTTGAAAAATAAAGCAGCAGAAGCTGGAGTATCTGGATTCATGACAAATCAGCAGTATGTAGCTTAAGGGGTTTGAACTTTAAGTGGAATGTTGTTCTTTTTAGAAGGTTGTTAATGTAATTAAAATAATACACAATATAACCCCTCTCCTGTGTGGAAAGTCTCAGAAAAAGTGAATTCAAATATGCTTCAGGCAATTTCACTAATGCATTGGACATAAGCATATGGACATAAGCATAGAAAGCTTGAACACTTTCTGATTTTTTTTCTTTTCCTCCTAGTTAAAAAAAAACAGGATGAGGAATGGCTGAATAGAAGACCTGATATTAACTACTTGTTATAGGTTAAGGAAACTGAAAAACTTAAAGGCCCAGTTAAGCTGGAAGCTGGTTGAAAAAAAACAACTTTGAGGAAGTATGAAAGTGTTATAGTGTTGGTATTTTTGTCTGTTGTCTTCCAGATTGTTTTAGAAACCTGATTTTTTTCTATTCCAAGTAAATGGTAGCTGTGTAGAACACTTTTTGCCTTTAAATGTGATGTTTTACAGGCCCCTGAGACCAAGCCTGAGTGGCTTAAAAAAACAAAGAACCCCAGCCAACCAAAAAACCCCAAAACAGCTGGTACATAGCCATTTCTCTGTTTCAGTCCCCAGCCCCTGTGCTTTTAACTAAGTCCTTCTGGCAATTGTGCTGTTCACAGCATGAATAGTTTTGTCCAGCTCTTTCTACTATGCTGGTTGTGTGATTACTTTGATGTCTACCTTTGTTGATAATGCATGTACCTCCTCTTTGGTGACAGAACTCAATGTCTGTTTCAGTTTTTGGGGCTTTCTACTACCCATCAGAGAAGTTCAAAGAATGTAACTATTACTCCAGCTTCACTGCTGTTTGTTTGATTGCACATTAATTATTCCAGTGATGCTTACGGAGAAAAAATAACTTGCACTTGTACCTCTAAGCATTGTAGAGGGGTGGTAAGCTCCCAAGGGGGATTTGAAATGAGATAGCCTAATGAAACCCATTGGGGAAAAGGATTCTTGAATTATGAGTTGACATGAAGAAAATGCTTGCTTATGGGAGAAAAAAGTGAATGAATTATGGAACCTGGTGTTGCTGGTAGGTGAATGATGTTGCTGTTATGTTTATATGTGGTCAGCTAATTAAAAGGAAAAAGAAAAGCTTTTTGATTTAGGAAACAAGTAGGCAAAGGGCTAGAACATTTGGTGTGTCACATAAATAAAAGGAAACACTTTTCTCAGTGATTAGGTTTTCAGAGATTTTCACAGGTTTCCTGGAAGGAGACTAAGTAAAATATGCATTTGAGAATATGTTTAATTCCAGAACCGTGATATGAAAGCTGTTTTTTAATCCTGATATAATAGATTACCATTGCTTGGTATAATGAGAATTATACACAAACTTTGCTATTCCTAATGCAGTCTGATAATTACAGTGAGTTTGAAATGACATAAAAAAACTTCTTTTACTTAACATAAAATTCATTTCCAACTATCAGACAGGGAACTTTACTAACTTTTGGCAGTTGTATTTTCTGAAAGGTCATAGTAGGTACAGATGCTGTAATTGTGAAAAGTACAAGAGCTAAGGAAGACTTTATTCCTCTCTGCAGGTATGGGCTGTGCTGAAATAAGCAGCTTGTATGATAGAGCAGGAAAGTTTCACCCATGGTTCACAGCCTGGATCCAGTTTGTGTCTTCTCTGTGTGTTAGTACTTCTTGGTGCTTATTCTTTCTGTGTGATCACAAATGGATGGAGCTGGTACCTGATGTGTTACCAAGGTCTCTTGGCAATCTGGTAACTAGTCTTCTCTAGTCTGGCTATAGCTGCTGCTGTCTGCTGTCATGGAACTGGACAGAAACTCAGGGTTTAGCTTTTATTTTGACAGTAGACAGTCCTAAAATATGCTAGAAACCAGGAGAGGGGAAGCAAATAGTTGCAGGTAAAGAGCAGAAAAGTAGAAAAGAAAAAAACCCTGAAGTTCTCCAAAATAGTGCTGAATGTCTTTTAACATTTGTGAAGTTTTTTTTCTTAATTTGAGAAGTTTTGCAGTTTGTATTCTTTATACCTTATGAGCTTTAATAGTTCTAGTATGGAGTAAAATCTGTCATCCATATTCCTCTATTACAGTTACAGACGTGATGTTATCTCTTTTATTCCTTGACACACCACTTGTTTTTGATCAGTAAAGGAGGATTTTACATTTCAGTCTGGGGCAGCACAGAACTCTACAGTGAAATTATCTGACACATTCAAAGGAAGCGGAAGGTACATCTGTTTCAATGTGCTGTCAATCTTTCCTGAAATTACAGGTGCAATTTTTTTCCTCTTAGGAACAACATGGTGCTGCAAACACTGGCTATCAGTACCCTGATCTTGGTTTCTACTGAACTGAAACGGGACAGCCAGCTTCTCCAGCCTCTGACATGGATGCTTATAGCTGCCTTCTTTTGCAAGTTCACTGTGGCTTGTGGTAGAGTTTCTAGTAATATCATGGAACAGTAGCAGGCTTAAAAAGAGCAATAAATGTCATCTCCAGCTTCTGCTTTAAACTATTTTGGTGAAGCAAGTGTTCATATTTTCAATTGAGTGGTAAGTGTGAAATGGGTGGAAGTTATGGTTATGGACAGAAGACTGCATATGTCTCCAAAATATGCAATGTAATTTGTATGGTAATATCAACAAAAACTATGCTTTTGTCCCTAATGCTGTGGGCTGTAAGTTCTTACTTCATGTTCATTCCTTGTGAGCCTTTTTCTTCTGTGATATGTTTTATTGGCAACACTGCTTAGACAGTTATTTTGTTTATTAGTGTGTGGTCTGTGAGGGAGGAGAAAGGAACCTACTTTCCTGTGGTAGGTGGTATGTTACACAGCATCCCCCTCCATCTCCTTATTGTCTTTTGGCACTGTACTGCTGCCTCCTTAACTCAGGGTGTCAGTGCCATGTGTCCTGAATGGGAAAACTTCAAATCTCCCAAACTTGAAAAGCACAAGCTACCCAGGAAGTGCTGATGATCCCATGCAGTGATTTTGCATGAGCAGTTCATATATTGGAACTGGTTCACTGAGTGTCAGTTGGAGCTCCAAGTGTATGGGAGTATTCCTGGGAAATACTGATAGCTCCATCATCTGCACAGCAATGGCTTCAGTAATGCCTTCTGCGATGTAGCATCTTAAATACACTTTGTAATAGAGATGTAAAGTGCAAGTTGATAGGTAGTCACTGTCAGTTATCTGTGCTGAGAAGATGAAGCTGGTTCATATAAAAGTCACTGTTCGCTATCGTTTGTTCTCAATTTAGGAAGAAGTTGCTTAAAATTAAGTAATTTTTCTATTGAAATTGATGAACTAAAGTGTAGCTTAATATCATAGATGTTTATAACTAATCCACATTATACAGTTTAGTTAGAACACTTTCACTAATGTTATTCAGGTCTTCATCTGTTCTAAAGGTATATAAAAGTAGAAGTGAGTGTGAAAAAAATAAGTAAAAAAGAAAAACATGCCTCAAACAAGCAGACAAACAAAAAAAGCAGAACAAAAAAAAAACAAAACAGACAAACAAAAAAAGCAGAACAAAAAATACAAAATAGTTTTACAAATGACAGATTTTGCTTGAAGAGAATACCTGGGATGCAGCAAGATCGGCATTCTGAAACCTCATCCAAGTTTGCCAGCTGAATTTCACATTGCTCCACATGTAACTAATCTTCAGCTCAGACTTGGTGCTGCATTGATCATTTGATAGAAAATTCTGGCTCAGATCTCAGTGTTGTGTTCAGTGGTTGCCAGTTTCATGTTGGGCATATAAAACTGTGTTCTTCTTCATTAAACAGTAGTGCCACTTCAAAAATGGAGACAGTGGTTTTCCTGAGTTCTCTGCTGATCTGTGCCATGAGAGCCCAGCACTGACTAAACACATGGTTCCTTTTGCTATGTTCAGAATAGAGGTATTTTCATCTTAACCCACAGCCAGCATCTAAAAAATGCTGTACCCAGGCATGCTTACTCATGCAGGCAATAGAGAAGGCTAGGGGAGTTTTACTTGCTTTATGGATACAGGGTTCACATTTGGCTGTTAAGAGTGCACTTACCCCTGAGCATTTCTTAAAGAGGATTATATAATTAAACATACAACTTGGGCATGGATTTTTGAGTCTTTTGACATCTAAAAGTTTCTTCTGATACTATCTTTTTTCCCATTGTTTCTGTGTAAGGGGAACTTGAGCCCTTTGCATATTTTACCCTTCTGTAAAATTAGGAAAAAAGGTTTTCCCTGCTCTTTTAGTATATCAATGTATTTTCATTTGAAACCTGGTGAATCTCCTTGACTGATGTTTTGTCTTGTTAATCTAAAGGGGAAAACTCCACCAGTGTTATGCATTATATGTTATCTTTTCATTTACAGCTTTGCATTCAAAACCAGGAGTTTGGCTTAAAAGACTGAACACCTAAGGTGGATGTGGTTGTCATGATATATCAATTGCCAGATGAGGAAGATAAGTGCTCTTGTTTAGAGGTAGTTGATCAAATGTTAAATTCAAACATTTCATTTTAAATGTTGGGTTGAGAAACTGTCCTTAATTGACTATTTGCATAACTGTATTCACAAATAAAATTATGATTGAGAAGGTAGAAAGCCCCAGGGTTTTCTTAATATTTAACTCAGACCTCAGGAGGAACAACTTCTTTACCAATAACTATTAATTGAATGACACCAAGTTACAGACTTGAGGAATAAGTCATTGAGATTCAGCCTCAAAGGAGGCATTTAAATTACAAACCTGTTTTTTCTGCAGTCAGGAGGTTGACTTTGTTCATCTGTCTTACTACATAATGATTGTACAGTGCTCGAGCATTACTAAAACAGCCAAATTCCGTTTTAATCACTTTAATGTAGTTGAAAAAGTTTACTGTGCCCTTTATTCCTTGGTTTGGGTTTCTTTTTTGTGAAACAAGTTTTCCTATGCCTCTGAAACAAATGCAGATGTAAGTGGACCCTGCATGATACAAATTTTTGTTGCTGTTTGTATTCTTTCTACTCTCAACTGTTCTCTGTCTACTTCATGCCAGCAACTGTTGTTACCTTGAACTCTATTTTCAGTCCCTTTTCTTTGAAACTTATCCTTGCCCAGTGTCTCAATGACTGTCATGGTTTTATCATATCCAGCAAACAAGCTCTGTGCAGCCACATGCTCACTCCCCCACCAGTGGGATCGGGGAGCAAACTGAAAGGGTTTACTCTCAACTGTTCTCTGTCTACTTCATGCCAGCAACTGTTGTTACCTTGAACTCTATTTTCAGTCCCTTTTCTTTGAAACTTATCCTTGCCCAGTGTCTCAATGACTGTCATGGTTTTATCATATCCAGCAAACAAGCTCTGTGCAGCCACATGCTCACTCCCCCACCAGTGGGATCGGGGAGCAAACTGAAAGGGTTAAAGCTAGTAAACTCATGGGTTGAAGACAGTTTTGGAAAGCAAAAGCCACACACACAAGTGAATCAAAACAAGGAATTAGTTCCCTGGTTCCCACGGGCAGGAGGTGTTCAGCTGTCTCCAGCAGAGCAGGACCCCATCACACATATTGGTTACTTGGGAAGACAAATGCCATGACTCCAAATGTTTCCTCTCTTTCTCCTTCTTCCTCCCCCTTTATATACTGAGCATGATGTCATATGGTATGGAATATATACAGTTGGGATATCTATCTATCTATCTATCTACCTATCTATCTATCTATGGAATAAATGCAGTTTGGGTCACCTGTCCCAAACTGTATCTCCTCCCAGCTTCCCATGCACCCCCAATTTTTTTTGCCAGTGTGGCAGTATGAAAAACAGCAAAGTCCTTGGCTCTGCTCAGCAATAACTAAAACATCTCTAAATTATCAACCCTGTGCTCAGAACAAATCCAAAACATAGCCCTGTACTAGCCGCTGTGAAGAAAATTGACTCTACACCAGTCAAAACCAGCACATTGACTCTTTGAGAATAAGAAGCAGACCTGTGTGACCTCATGTTTCCCAACCTGGGTCTCCAATTTTGAAGTCAAACTTTCACTAACTTATGTGTCTCTTGGATGTTAGTCATAAGCACATAATTTTATAGCCTTTACCCTGTGCATTCGTTACCTCAGTGCTTGTCTTCCCTTACTCTACACCAGTCAAAACCAGCACATTGACTCTTTGAGAATAAGAAGCAGACCTGTGTGACCTCATGTTTCCCAACCTGGGTCTCCAATTTTGAAGTCAAACTTTCACTAACTTATGTGTCTCTTGGATGTTAGTCATAAGCACATAATTTTATAGCCTTTACCCTGTGCATTCGTTACCTCAGTGCTTGTCTTCCCTTGAGTTTATTTTCTAACTCTTTCCTTTTCCCATCAGTTTTCAGCCTTCTGGTGAGGACCTAAGACCAAATAATACATGCCTCTTTCTTGGTTATACTTCTGTATTAATGATTTCCCAGCTGTGCACAGATGACTGTTTAAGCATGGAGTTAAATTACTAGAGCTGTGTTCATTCTGAGCTTAGCGTATCCTGTTACTGTGTTCGGGTTAAGAAAGTGTCATGATACAGTACCAGACTTACACAGCTGTAGTGGCTCCAGTGTCCAGGCAGGGTAGCTTGTGTATCATTGCACAGCATAGTACTGTAAATAATCTTGTTTTATTAGCTGACTCTGATCTTCTACAGTATGTCTTTTAATAACTTCACTTTGATAACATTCTCCAGTGATGAAAGCATTACTGATAACCCACAGGCCTGTCTACCAAATCCTTCTGCAAAATTATTTCCAACGGGACACTACCATGGAAAAATTGAAGAATAAAACATGCAGGGAGGTGATTCTATAAATAGTGTTTCTTATCACTCATTATAGTTGCTTGGTTTTTATTAAAAATTAAGTGAATCTCATGAAACACAATGCTATGGGAAAGAAGATTCAGTACTTCACGATCCAACATTAGGGCCAACTAGGGGATTTTAAATGTATTCCACAAAACTTGTACAGAACCATCTGCCCAGTGCAGCACTCAGGATTTTGCATAATAATCTAAGATACTAAAACCCCCTAACTTTCTCTCATGCACAAGGGAAATGTAATTGTTCAAGGCAGTAGAAAATATTTCTTTGGACATTAAAACCAGTTGGTTCACTTCTGTTTTCCATAAAATTTCTGCTGTGATAATGTTTTACAAATAATGTCTGAAGCATGAAAATCAAAGTTTAAATGGCCAGTCTCAGGGTATTATGATTCTGTGTTCTTCTGTAGCAGGTATCTTCTGAATTGCAAACAGATGCTTTTATCTCAAGAACAATAAATGAATTTAGCTGTTACTGTTTTTAGCAGAGATGAATTGATTTGACAGCTTTTAATAAGAGCAAGTTTCTTTGACATTTTTCCCCTTCAGTATTTGATTTTAACTTTGTCAGGTGATGCAATCCTTATCAATAAAGGATTATTGGCAGTTTTTAGGGATCCATCCTGGATGCATGTACATGCACGTGCCTCAACCACTGTAGTCTGCTGGAAAGCAATCTGTGCTGCCTGCAGTGCACAGAAACACAGATGAGGGTTTTACTAAGAAATGTAATACTAATAAATATCTTTCAGCTGTTTCTTAGGGAGTCTTTTAGACCTCTGGCTGTTAATCCTTGTCCCAGTTCTTGGGGAAAATCTATTTTGCTTTAAAGTGCTTTATCTATAATCAGCTTATTCAGAATTAATCTCCATGCCCATCTGCAGGCTCTTGACAGACTGGTAATTTCCCTTCCATCTCAATCTCATGCCCAGAGGAATTGCACACTTGCAACTAGTAAAATTTTTGTTGTTTTCAGCAAATGTAAAATTGCTGCAGGAAAATAGCATAAAGCTTTAAAACAGCGGTATTGACATTAGGTAACTGTTGAGGAATAGTAATATTTGGAGGTAAGATCTTGTAGCCACTCATTTAGCCACACCAAGCTTCAGTGTTCAGTGTGTTTCAGCATCCAGTTGTGTGTATTTAAAAAAGAAAAAAAGTAAGTAAGATCAAACACAATTAAATGGAGTAAGCGTGATAAAATGTTGTCCTATATCAGTATTCCTTGTGGAATCAATTTTCAGTTTCCTTAATGTGAGATGGGGATATTTGTTGTTGACAGACATTTGACAGTATCTTGAAATGCAAATACACAAGTACAAAGCTTTTCAAGCTCTTCAAATGCTCTGATTTTCTTCACTTTAATTTTACAGAGGAAGCGTGTAGTCATGGTTCATTCTTGTATTTTATTGCACGTGTTTGGATCCTCTTGACTAGGGCTTTTCCTTTGAGCATTTAAAATGTTTTACAAAGATTTAACAATCCTTTATGCCTGCAAGGTAGACAGTTTTCAGATCTAGTCTTTTAACCCAGATTCCAGATTATTTGGGGAGTGACTACTTCTGCAGAGTCACTCTGATAATTTGTGGAAATTGTTTGTTTCTATCTTCAAATGTTTTTACTACTTGTGTACATTCCTTTGCACCACAGTGATTCTTCTGTCTGGGTGAGAGGTGTACAGGTATTTTGTACTTTGCTCTTTATTGACTCAGGTCAGAGGTGTTGCTTGCTTGAAGATTGTGAACAAGCAAGCCTTCCTATGGAAATACTCCATTCCTGTTGAGTTTTGGTAATCTACGTCTTGTCCAAATCCAGTGTGTGATGTTTTTCCCTCAACAGCTGATGTTTATGCATATGTGTAGCAGCTGTGGATTTATGTTTTGTGTAGGGAGTTTAGCACTGTTCATGTGCTAAGTATTTAGGCATGTAATCCCTTCCGATAAATCCAAAGAGCCTAAGTGTAAGTGATGGGTTAATAGCAAAATAGCTGCTGTTGATTTAGAGCCCATTACTTTGGTTTTCTTTTTTCCCTCTATGCTCCTGTAGAGAGATAAAACAATATGAAAAAAGTTAAAAGATAAAGTTATAGAAGGTGAATTATATCTGTTTTGCTTCTTCTCATAGGAAGACCAACTCGAGTATTTTTGTAATTCATAGTAGTTCAGTGAAATGATATCTCAAAAAATAATAACTCATGCTCTTCTGTGTAATCTGCTGGCACCAGGTTGACAGACCTGGCACTGAACACTTGCTTGTATTTTATTGTTAATGAGCACTTTTACTATCAAGTGTTGCTGTCCACTGGGAATGCTGTGTTACGTCTTGTGAAGACTTTGGGCCTCAAGCACTTAAAAGATGTGTTCATCAAATGCTTGGGTTTTATCTGTAATAAGGTTTGTTTTGCTTATGGATGAAATCCTTCTGTCTCTGTTTGTAGGATGATAAAGTTAAATCTCTTCTCCAGACTTTGTTCTGCTGTAACAGACTGATGCCTGAGCAGGTGCTGAGGAATGATTGTAGTTGATGCCATTACAATTTCACCACAACCAGGTGAAGAGTATGAGCCACATGAAAAACATGTTTCTGAGAAGCCAGGTAACAAAGAAAAAGTGATTAACTGAGGAGCATGGAGCAAACCCTACTCAATACATGAGGACATTTTCTATCAGGTTGGTTGAGACTTCTGCTTTTGTTTGGTTTTGAAACCACTGACCTGAGCTGAAATCCTAAAATATTTTGGTTTGGTAGGTGAAGTCATGTTTTAGGATCAAAGAGCCTTCACTGTGTTTTCTTTTAAATATATTTTGTTCTAATTGTTTGGGGAGGTAAGTGTGATGTTACAGATTGTGTTCTTAGTTTGTCAGCCTTTTTCTTGTATGTGGGCTTTAAATTTAGAGACTAGTCTTGTTAGATGCCAGAGATACATAAAGATGAAGCTTTAGTGAGTTGTTTTCATATCCAGTTTTCTATCCTTCTTCTTGCTGTGATCCCAGATAACATATTCCTCTTAAAGATGCTCTAGGGTAATGCTTTTTTGCTGGAGAGTTTTTGTTACTGCATAGACAAGTTGTTCCTATAGCAGCTGCCTTCAGGATTTAAGGGAAAACCCCCCAATGTACTGCTTTCACAACTGGTAAAGGAAATGGTGAGCAGCCTTCCTCTTTTCTATCTTTCTGCCTTTGAAAATGGCTTTCTAGAGATCAGCCATCCTTCTAGTTGCTCCTTTGCAGTTCTGCTGCCAACCAAAATACTATACACACACATTAGCAAAAACTACTGCTTATTTACTCTACATCAGTGTGTGTATATATATATCTCATCTCTTCTTAAATGTCTGCAGCAGCTATAAAGGTGTGATTTTCATGAGCAAGTTTGTTTGCCTGCAACACTTTGGTGTTGATGTTACTATTGAAAGAGTTTTGTCAGCTCTTTATCTTTACAGGAAATTGTTGTTTATCTTTATGTAGGTTTTGCTTTCTTCTCAGAAAGAAACAGGTCAGCATGTGCAGTGTTGCTGTAGCAGTATATTTAGCCTCTGGGTGCTGCTCTTGGACAGCGCTGTTGGCAGACTAGTATTTTACAGAGGAATTACTGAAGCTGCATGTTGTCAGATGAAGAATATAAAAATGCAGCAGCACTAGGGAAATTGGGGAGCCCTCAGATAAAATAATACAGTCCACAGTGGATAGAAGATACCACCTGGGCAGACTCACCTCTGATATTAGACTTGGTTTTCTATCCTTAAACCAATTACTTTTTTTAATATGGCATAGCATATGAGATACTTCATCTTTTTTTTCATGAAATGGTAATGATTTTTTGATTTCTACAATGTGTATATAGCCAGTAATAGTAAAACCTTTGTTAAAACTATTTTTATGTAGAATGTTTGGTTGGTGTGATAAATATTTTCATTACAGAAATCACAGTAGAATAATACCTTGTCAAAGAAAATAAACAGTTTAGAAATTTTGAGGAATGTTTTACAAATACTGATTGCAGTCTTTCACTGTTAATTAAAGGCTGACTTTAATTTTAATTGATATTAAACACTGAAGAGAGGTTAGAAGGCTAACCTGATGTTTTGTGTCATGCTGTGTCAGGTATGTTAGAATAAATTTTTGCCCAGTTTTCCTGCTTCAGTGTCCATTCAACATAAAATGTACTTAAATCCCCAATTTGTAAACCTCCTTGGTTTTCTGAAACCAGAAGCCTCTCTGTATTCCCGATTAAAAAAGATAAAATTGCACACTCTTCAAATTTTCTTCACCAGCTGTAAGTAATATGAAACCTTTTGGTATGTACAAGCCTTTTCCATTTGAATTCAATGCTGATTACGGTTGTAGTGTCACCAATTCTATTTGTTTTCTACTTTGACATTTCTATGGTAATTTTGTAGCTCTGTCTTTCTTTAATTTCTAACTTGCTGAAGGCCTTAAGAAAACAGGTTTGTTCAGGGTCATGTTGCACAGCTATCCTGCCAAAGCTGAATACTAATCTATGGTAATGAATTGCCTGCTGTTCAAGACACATCTCTTTCAACTGCCTCTCTTCTGGCTAGAAGATGGGTACTTGGAGGATAGAGAAGGGAGGTTGAAATGATCCTATAGGAACCATCTGCCTCCTTACTCACTTGCTGCTTGTTTTAAGAAGCCCAAAGGAAACTTGCCATGCACTTCCTTGGTATCAGCATTCTGCAGCTTGGAGCAGTGTCCTTGCACAGACTAGGTTGGTGGAAGCCTATCAGGGGTTGAGTATTGCTTTACTGGGAAGTAAGGCATTCAGTTGCTGTCATGGGCCCATGTATCTTCTTACAGCCTTTAATGGTAAGCCTGCAGTTCCAGCTCTTGGTGTTGACAGCTTTTATCATGGGGACTGTTACCTTCATTACTTGTTCAGATTTGTGTTCTCTCTGCAGTCCTCACCTTGGTGTTCACCAGTTGTGTTTTGGTATCAGTCTTAGCGATTGCTCAGGGCATCATACCCAAGTTAGCTACCACAATTACCTTCTATGCTGTAGATCTGGTAGCAAAGTCACCTAAGAGGAAATACTCTCTTCAGGCACCTGCAACCACTTCCTCTGGCTCTACCTAACCTAGCCTGCAGACCTGGGATGAGGCTGGTTTTCTTTGGGAAGAGGAGTTCTTTCAGCAGTTTGAGAGAACATCAATGTTTCTTATCGCTGTGGTTTGGGATGGAGGTGGGGGAACTACTCCTCTGGTTCTGAATGCTGTACCTTGAGTCAGTTCTGGAGATTCATGCTGTTCTGTTCATTGCCTCTTAATCTTCATACCTACCCTAACATCCATAATAACATTTCTACATCTTTCCACATAGTTTGCTGCTCACTCCATTAGTATTTAATACTTGTGCCTGTGTAGTTTAGAGAACGGTTGAGCAAAACACCTTTCTGCTAGCACAGAGTCCTTTTTATAAGCACTCACTAGGATTGTAACAATTTTTGTTCCTGCAAGTTTGTATAGCCTGCAGGTTAAATTATATTCCTTCTTAGGTAACTGCCTGAAGAACTGCCCCCAAATGATCAAAGATTGATCTCATCTGCAGTCACTCAATTTCCCAAATTTACAAGGAAACTGGTATGACTTTATCCTGATTTCAAATCAGGAGTCTAGTACCTTGCAAGATGATGACTTTCTAGACTGTGTTGGATGTGTCAGAGTCAGATTTTCATTCACATAATTTAAAACTCTGGTGGAAACTTTCCTCATATTTCTGGGTGGATTCTAATGGGCCCCAAGATAACGTGCTGTGTCACACTTCACTAGCAGCTCCTGCAGTAGTTGTGTTGGAACGTGTGTTTTTCACAGCAGACACACCATGGCTTATATAGACCAAAGCCCTATTGTGAGATTGTCCTAAATCTACCATTACAACATGTGGTAGGGGCACTTGGGCTCAGATGTTGGAACTGGGTTTTGCCAGTTCTAGATTCAGGGACTGTAATACATTAAGATCACACCTTGTGAAGCCTAAGTTAAAACTGTTTAAATAGAATTTTTCAAAATTATATTTTAGTATCCTTTTTGTCTGGCATCTGTGTGTTAATGCTGTAAGGCTGCCAATAGGTGCAAAGCAACAAGATTTGCCCTGCTGTGTGAAGATGTGATGTTGGTTTACATTTGTTACATGCTGCGTTGCCTGTAGCTATTTAGCCTCCTATGGGTGAGACCCCTTTCTACTTGCTGTACAGCAGAGATAGGCAAGGTTACCAAAACTCCCTGACACATCTTTCTTTGCTTGTGAACTTCCAGCTATTCAACTTTCCTGCAACCTTAATGATTGGTGGCATAGTCAAGCAGACTGGATCTGTTCTGTCTCATCTTGACAGTACCAGTGTGGAGCAGAAGTTTCTGGTATTCTGAGTTTGGTATTGCAAGATTAATCTGTTGGTTTAGCAGCCCTCTGGCTTCCTTATGATCTCCTTTTCCAACTCTATGGCCTGGTGTTTCAACAAAGCCGACAGCTCAACCACCTTGCATCAATATACTGGATACTGACAGACTTGACAGCTCTGGAGATGGAGTCTTTATTTGAAGTGAAAGATGGTGCATAGGATATTTAGGGCTTTGAGATGCAAGATAATATTCCTTCAGATGACTCAACAGCAGATTTTGCCCTTACCAGTTGTGTCTTGGATTTTCTCTTCTCCCAAATACGGCCTAGGGCACCTGTGCTGTAAAAGTGCATGTTACAGATTTGTGATCAGTACATGGTTGCATGTAGTTAATTCCAAGGGCTGAGGAAACATATGTAATGTCCTCTCCATCACTTACTGAGCCCTCCATGAGTTGCTGCAGCTTGTATTTCCAACCAGCTTCTTGAGAACTTCTGTTCTCTGTCCTCAGTCTGGTAATAAAGTGTCTCTGTTGCTCTCAAAGTCAGTCTCTTGTGGTGTTACTGTAACCTGAAAATCTGTGAAATGCAAATTCTTTTTAGTGTTGCCTAGTACAATGTACCCTGTGGTGGGTTAAATTATTGTCTGCTCCCCCACCCTTGTCCTGCCAAGGCAGCAGTAAAGTAGACACAGGGACAATTCTTGAAGGAGACTGTCATGTACCCAGTAGACAGTCTTTCTAGTGTCTTAAAGTTCTGTAGAAGAGTTTTAAAGTGGTAATTAGCACACTTCAAATTTTTATGCTGTGTTTGCATGAACTGTGGTAAATTGCAAACTGTGCAAGTCCTACCAGCTGAAACACTGAACAAAACACACAAGAAGCTTTGTGCAGTGTAAAAGTCACATAAAACATAAATGTGTATAGCCAGCACAACTTGGAGGATTTCTTTGTGTACAAGTGTTTCAGTTTGCAGGATCGGTTTTGTCTCCCTCAGGAGAGAAACCAGGAGATTTCTTATGGAGCAAATAGATTGAAGGTGCTTTGGTCCAGATACTGTGATGAAAGCTGTGTGAATGCTGCAAAGGGAATGCCTGCTGACCTCCATATCAAGAGTTGCAGGTGGAGGCTGCTGGAATTGGAAGTGGTTTTATTTGAAAAACATTTTTGTTCCTCATAGAACTTTATTTAAAGATGAAATCTGCTGTTGGGAAATGCTGTTCTGTTTCATAGCAATTTTTCTTTCTTCAGACAGAGAACTGTCAAAATGGTGATTCCACCAAAGCAATGCCAATGTCTTTTTGAGGGCTGGTTGTGACTTGCAGCCTCAGCTAAGGTCACAGTTTCCAATGCATCACATGAAAGAAAGAAACATCTCCAAGTTGTTATGATTGGACAACAGTATGTTACATTAATGCCTGTTTCCTAATATTCTTTTGAAATATTTTGTTAACCAAAGCTTGACTTTGTTGTATTACAGTGATGTATCTGCAAAGCTGTTGCATTCTGAGGATGCCTCAAAGACTCAACAGCCTTTGTATTCCAGTCCTTAATTCCTTACAATTGTCACTGTTGTAGAGGGTGAGAATGGTTTGGTGCTGGTGGAGACATTGTTATCTATTTTCTGATGCCATTTACAAGTAATATGATTGCTGATGTTCGCAAACAGTGAGACTGATCATTTGGGTATGCTCTAGTGATAAGTCACAGAGTGGCCTTTTTCCCTCCACCTTAATAATAGGCTTCCAGCCTTGTCTGCATGTGTGCTGCAGATTGTCCCACTGTTTTACTGGGGAAGAGCTAGTCTTTAAAGATAGAATCAAAATCCTAGCTCATATTTATAGTCATCTGCTCCTACTGCTGCAGAGAGAAATGGTGTGGGGAACTCAGACTGATACTGGATACCAGTGACTTGGTTTATGACGCCTTGTTTTGCCTTCCTGGATATTTCTGTTTCAGTGAAAGTCTTTCTAAAAATACCCCAACAAGACAGATTTTGATAGAAACTTAGGAAATGTGCACTGAAACTTGCCCTAAGCAGTACATCTGAAGACTACTTGATAGTGTCTATGCATACCACCATACATTATTTCAAAGCATGGGTGGTATGTATTAGTTCCTGCTGGTCCTAAGTCTACCAGAAGTTATGGTTTTAGCCCTTTGCAAGAATACTGTGTCAGGAAACAACCTATTAGTGCTGTTAGATGGGACAAAATGCTGAACTTGGTTTATTGAATACTTGGTGTATTGAAAATTTTGTAGTCAGAGCGTACTGACAGACTGGCATGTTGTGTTAATATATTAATACTATGCCTCAGGGCATTTATAAAGTTAATCTTCTGACATTTTTATTTGCTTTTTGGCTCATCATCATGATTAATTTTTTATCTTTTAAAAGTTCCATTTATGACTGTCATTTAATTGGTGGTAACTACAAATTATACTAGCTGCAAAGCAATAAATAAAAGAAATGCAAGTAGTATAATTTGGAACATGGTAATCTTAGTAGCCTGAGTCATGAATTTCATCATCTGCTGCAGTTAGTATAATTTTATGATTCATAAGTCTATTCATTTCTTTTTTTAGTGTGTCATCAGATAAATAGCTCAAGAGTAAAGTGGCAGAATTGTCTTGTCTCACCCTGGTTGTAGTGGAGAATGCAGGTTTGATAGTTCCTATGTATACGTAGTAAATCTGTCCCTCTGACCTCTTCAATCTGTGAAACAACTTCCTGTGCTTTAGTGTGGAGCACTTGCTGATATAGCCATTCAGATTATCAAATGACCACCACTTCAACCTAAAATTTATACTTGTTTTGAAATGCATTTGTTCATTTGCTGAAGGTGACCTACCACCATGGATCAGTGTACAGACACTTACAGAGCAATCCTGGGCTGACTTCAGCAAGAAGCAGTCAGCATTTGCTTACTGTTAAGTTCTGCTACTGCAAAGTGTTGTTGGGTCCTTGAATAGTTGATGTCTCTAATTTAATTAAAGAAAATGTACTTTTTCCATTAGTCTTTGTGGGTTCACTTTCAGTTTAAAATCCTCAAGTGGTGTGATTTGTTTTGGAATGTCCTCTCTTTCTAGGTGCCATGCCAGTCACAGTACCTGCCACCTACTAACTTCATTTTCAAGTTTGAGAAGCTCTACAGGAAGCATCAGTCTTTATACAGAAGGGAGGTAGAGATACATTATTAAATCAGAACCTACATTGAATCAGGAGAATGAATTTCCTCTGGTAATGTTTCCTGCTTTTTCAGGAGTCAGTATGGTGAGGAGAAACAAATTATGGGCATATAAATATATGAAGAACATCTTTGAACCCAGAGTCATTCATTAAAAGATCAGTATTCTCAGTTCACAGACTCACAGAATGGGCAAGTTTGGAAAGGACCACTGGAGATCATCTAGTCCAACCTCCCTGCTCAAGCAGGGTCCGTGGATGCATGTTACTCAGGATTATGTCCAAATAGATTTTGGGTATCTCCAGGGAAGGAGACTCCACAACCTCTCTGCTGTGCAGGGTCGCCAGCACAGTACAGAAGCTCTTCCTTATGTTCAGATGAAACTTCCTGTGCATCAGTTTCTGCTCATTGCCTCTTGTCCTATTGCTGGGCACCAACAAGAGGAGCCTGGCTCCAGCCTCTTGTCATCCTTCTGTCAGACACTTACAGACATTGATATGAATATAAGCTTATGCTAAGATAAATGTCATACAAGCTTAAAGTGCTGTGGTATTGGCTCTAGGCACAGGCTAGATGAAGTCAGAATGCAATCATATTGTGCCACTAAGAGGAGGCACTTTTCACTGACACAAACCTTATTTTTATAAAATGCTTGCAGGCTCCCCTTCTGCCATATGTCTGCTCACTGTTAAGGACAGGTGAAACTATGCTGTACTTGTATGCATACCTGTATGCATTCTGATGTTTGTATTTAGATTCTTCTGGGACTGTTGCTTCCCACCTTTCATTTATTTCATCCACATCTCTTTTCTGTGGGGCTCTGTGAAAAGTGGTTCAACTGTGCCATTTTAAGAGCTATATTCATTCTGGAATGATCTATGACTTGTCAGCCACTATTAAATATCTCTGTTTTTTTCATTTTTTAAATAAATCTTAGTATGATAATTCACCTCCATTTGTGTAAGTTGCTGTACAGCATTGGGTCACTTCTAAAGAATATGCAAAATCTTGTATTTTGTCCATGCACTGACTATCCTAGTAGCCTCAAAATCAGGTTAAGTTAGCTTCATCACATTAAATGCCAAAAAACTTCAGCATAAATCAGTTGGAGAAGACAGGATTTTTTGAGACTTAAAACATCTCCAGTGACCTCAGTGCTATGATGTCATCAATAAAGTAACAGGGAAGCCCTTTTCTTGGCCATGGTACTTTTTCCAGATATGGACATCATGGATCAAGAAAGAGTAAAACCTCATCAGAGACAGTTCAGAGAGGAGTTAAAGAAAGTTAGATATCTACAAACCGAGACCTATGGGCTAGAAAGAGTCTATGAGTAAAGAGAGGGTGGGTTTTAATTGTTCAGAGAGGTAAGAGCTTAGAACGGAGGTGAACAAAATGGAGTTGTTATTCCTACCTCTGCCCTTTGGGGTAAACGGATTGTTTTTCAACAAAGGAAGTTAAAGGTAGATATTGCTTCAAACTGAAAGAGGGTAGGTTTAGATTAGATATTAGGAGGAAATTCTTTACTGTGAGGATGGTGAAGCATTGGAACAGATTGCCTGGAGAAGTTGTGGATGCCCCATCCCTGGGAGTGTTCAAGAGCAAGCTGGATGGGGCTCTGGTCAACATGGCCTACTGAAAGACAGGGGCGTTTGAAACTAGATGATCTTTAATGTCCCTCCAACTCAAACCATTCTATGATTCTATGATATTAGGGGGAAAAATCCATTTCAATTCAGCATAATTCATCTGGTGTATGGTTTAGGGAGGCTTGAAGCCTCCAGTACTGAGATAAGCAAGTATCTCCAGTAG
>NW_008671952.1:73169-86369 GCF_000695815.1 Acanthisitta chloris | reverse complement strand
GGAAAGGAGACCTAGGTTAACTGCATGCATCTGAGATATGTCAGCCCTAGGAAACTGAAAAACTGGCTGACGTTTTCCCTTTGTTGGAAGCTGCACATGAGTTGCTCTGTACCAAAGGCAGTCTGACATTTGCAGAGACTTGCAGCACTCAAATTAATAGATTCTGTTTGCAAGGATGACTTCAACAAAGGCTTTATCAGTTGTAAAGTCTTGTACAGTACATCTCTAAGTCAGTAAAAAAATTTTTTAAGCTATTTCATGCAAAAGCCTATTGTCCCTAGCTGATTGTCAAATGCATTGCTGCAAGCAGCAACTGTCTTTTGTGGCCAGAATGTTAATGGGTATATGATTAGTAAGATACTGAGCTTTGTTTGGATACCAGGCTGAAAACACCCACAGATGCCTCATCCTTTTGGGAAATATTTTATTTAGAGTATACTGTCTATATGTTTTCCATGGGGAAAGACTTGCCAGATAACACACTGCCAGCTGGTAAATTGTCATCAGGCTGGGCAGGACGCTGTGTTTACATCAGTATTCATATGGGACCCACGTGCCTCCTGAATATCTGCTTCAAAGTCAGACTGACTTTGTCCCTTGAGAGAGGTTACCAAAATCTTACAGACTGTTTTTATACCTCTTCTTTTTTCACAAGCAGTACCTGACTGTGAAAACGGGGTCTCTTTCTATACTGGTCATAATCTGCGGTTGATTTCCCTCTTCTGTGCTTGTTTGGCATATCTGCTGCAGACGTAGTCATGATGATCTAGTCATAGCTGCCTTCATACAGAGAAACAATACACCTCCTACTTTTGTTCAGCTATCCCTGATAGGAGTAATATTATTAATAATGCACAAGTATGATGCAAGCAGGCTTGTTTTTTAAAGGCAGTGATGTGCCAAGTGTTCCAGAAGAGAATCAATTTGTAGAATGTTGTAGACTATTATCTCATACTGAAATTTTGCTATTAGCCTCTTTCTCAGGAAACCTGAAGATCAAAGGTTGAGGGGGAATCCTGACCCAGGAGAAGGTAAAGAAACCCACTCTACTCTTTTCACTAATTGAATTGTGTAAATAGAAATTGAAATGTCCCTCCTCTCACCATTCGCTTCTTGAGGAGGTCTTGCCAGTGAGTGTTCTGTTCACTGCATCTGTGCAATCAGGGTAGCACTTATCTTGGAAGAGCTTTCAGTCATCTGATGTGACCCTAAAATATGTTCTGAGTTTATTTAGAGTATGCACCACTGTTCTAAATCCATCACAGGCAGTGAGCTCAAGGTATAGACTAATCCCCTCCATATCTTCCAGTTCTCTGTTTCTGAATGTGCAGTATTTCCTAATCTCATCATAAAGATTTGCATCAAGAAAGTGCTTAAGTCTGCATCTAAATACTTTGTTGAGTGAAAGCAGATTGGATCAGCTGTCTTTAGTGGTTTGGTGAACTTGGATCAGTGTTACCGTTTCCCCTGCCATGTACTCAAAGCTTTGCAATTCCTGTGTGACAACGAGGTCTAATGCTTCACTAGCTTCTGTTCTGCTTTTTAAATCAACATGTTGACCCATGAACATGTAAATTTGCTTGAAGATAAAGGTGTTTGGAGTGTTTAGATTTCTGCATAGGAAATGGTATGCATGTTGTGTTGCTGACCCAGGTCAGAACAGTATGGATGAAAGCATATGAGTTTTCTTTTGGGCTGCAGCATTAACATATATATGAATCCTAATTCCCAAATTACATATGCATATGTACATATGCATACATACATATGCCCGACTCACTCCCTGGTGGAGGGCTTAAAGGGCTGCTATGCACACATGTAGAGAATGGTGTGAAAAATCTAGTTTGCATAAGAGGCTGCACCAGATTACCTATAAAAGGGAGCAGATCGTACCCCCTCCCTCTCTTTTTCCCACTCTCTTTCTTTCCTCTCTTTGTCTATCACTGTCATGATTTGCCCCAGCTCCAAACCATCTGTGTGGCAGGACCAACACAGGATCTAAGAACTGGCGATTTTCTGTGTTAGCTCTCTCCCCTTCCTGTCTTTATGCTCTCTGTCCCTGTGCTTTGCTTGGGCAAAGCAAGGCTATTGCACTTCACCCCATGCTCCTTACTGAATTTTGTTATGGGAGTGGGGAGATTGTGAAAAGTAGTGATGTGGCTTGTGAGCAGCACCTTTGAATATTGGTGTGTTGTGGCTTGTTAGCCAGCACCTTTGGTTGTGTGTTGTGGCTTGTAAGCCTGTACCTTTAAGAAGTTCGTTGTGGGAACTGAGAAGTTACTGTACTGTTCTGTATTGTACAAATTAAGGTCTTGTTATCCTCCACTCTTGTGTAAGTCTGTTGTATAAATTTAAGAGCTTGTTTGCTAGCACATTTTGGGTCTAAATATTGCATTGGAGTTACGGCAACTGTACAATAAAACCTAAAGTTTCCTGGCACGTGGTCTGGTGTCTTTGTTCAGCCTGATGAGAACTGATAATGAATATCATGCCACTACAGGTGGGTTGTGACAGAGTTTGCATCCTCATAGTGCATCAAAGTGCTGCTGTGTGAAATTAAGTGCAAACTCCTGCGGTGATGATTAAAAAAATTGTGTGAGTGTATGTGCTTGCATTCACTTCCTTTTTGTTATGTGACTTAACTGGGTTACTGTTCTCCAGGAGTCAGTAAATGCTAGGGCAAAACCTCTTTGCATCCAAGATCTTTGTCTCCTAACTCTGCCGCTGACAAAGATACAGAAAGGCACTCAAATGTATCTAATCTAAAGGCCGATGTTTTAATTTAATATTCCCCCAGATGATGTGAACAACTTGGGGCATGACACAGAAGACCTCACAACTGTTACAGCGTGTGGGTAGACAGATATATAATGTACAGAAAATAAACTAAAAAAAAAATTTGATTAATTGATTTAACCTGTGTATCCAATTATGTGCTTACTCTCCCTGATTAGGTGCCACTTCCTTGTTTGAATATTAGGCTGACAACAATTAGAACCAGTATTTCACAGAATCACAGAGTGGGTGAGGTTGGAAGGGGCAGGAAGATTGTCTAGTCCCATCTCCTACCCGAAGCAGGATCAACTACAGCATGCTGCTCAGGACCATGCTCAATTGGGTGTTGAATATCTCCAAGGACGCAGACTGCAAACATCTCCAGGCAGTCTGTTCCAGTATTTGGCTAGCTTTACAATATAGAAAAAAAGATTTTTCTTATGTTTAAATGGAATTTCTTGGATTTCAGTTTGTCCCTTTGTGTCCTTTCACCAGACACCACTGAAAAGAGTCTGGTTCAGTTTTATTTATACCCTCTCATCAGATATTTATATACTTTGATAAGATCACCCCTGAGACTTCTGGTCTTCAGGCTGAGGTCTGTGCCTCTCCTTGTGTGGTAAATACCTGAGTCCATGTGGTATCTTCATGAATCTTTGTTGTACTTGCTCCAGTATGTCCATGTCCCTTTTGAACTTGGGAGCCCAGAACAGTACCTTGCGCTCCAGAGGACTCAGTGATGCTAAGTAAGGGGGAAGCATCACCTCTCTCGACCTGCTGGTGATTGGGACAAGCAAGTGCTTCTCCCCCTGCCCCAGTAAAGGGAAGATCCCTCATGAGATGCCTTGTACAAGGTGTTTGAATGCACTGCTGTGCACCTGCAGATCTGTAAGTACTTTATGTGTGCACATGGTGTGATCTTGGTAACTGCCGGGGGAAAGTTCAAATCTGAAAATACTTGGTGTACTTAAACTGAAAGAAAAACCTTTTATCACTTCTATGACAAAGGATCACTGAGGTGATCAGCTCCGTTGCAGGCATGTTTAGCAGCAGGGATCATGGTGATCAGGAGGTTTTCCTGATCTGGGAATTCCCAGGTAAGTGCAGGGTCCTACCAGGAGCTGGCAGCTTGCCTTGAGTGCAGCTGGCCAGGGAACAGGAGTAATAATGGCCACTCACTACCCCCAAACAGGACAGCCCTGGGAAGGCTCAGGACACCAGTGGCCTTCCTTTCTGTTATAAGTTGGGTCATAGGAATTTCTTCTCACTGTCTGAATTTTACAGGGCCACGTGTTCTAATATAATTACTGAGGTCTGACAAGTGAAAACAAACGAAACCTCCCTTAACAGTGCAGTGGTGGTGCTCATGCTCTCCACTGCTGGGTGGTAAATAGCAGGAACAGGGGCTGGTTCATACAGGTTGAGAATCTTGCCTAAAGTGAAGCATCGCCAGTGTTTCTGTGCTAAGCACTCTATGGTGCTTAGACTGTAATTTCATATTCAGAAGAAACCGAGTCCTTGGAAGACAGATAGGAAGTAGGGGGAGGGCGGAATGACCCAGAAGACTTGTTACTGGGCAAGGGTCCTTTCTGCCCCTTTTTCCTGCCAGATCAGTCCCACTAAGTGCAGAATCAGTGTTCAGGTATGGTTTTGCTGAGGACTAAGTACTACCATTCTCCAGCAGAGAGGAAAGGGACAGGCTTTGAGTACTCTTCTCCAGCATGAATTCTACCTAGGAGCTACTGTAAAGGGGTAAGTATGCTTTGCTGTTATGATCACTAAGAGACAAAGCAGAATGCTCCTTACTTTCTGCAGAGTCTCTGGCTCTGTGTCTGGTGTGTGAGATGATGAGCCAAAGCCTTGATGTTCTCATTCTCTTGCATGCTCCATCAGCAATGCAGATGTTTTTCATGGTGATCTTTAGCTGGAACTTATCAGTATGGTTTGGAAGACCAATTTTAGAAGTGCTTTAGATGTTGGTAATCAGACTTCTTTTCTGAAATCACTTTGAAAGCAGGAAAGAAACAAGAGCTGACTCCTGTTAAAGCAGCTGTCCGTGAAAAGAAACCATCTGATTTTTTTATGGATCTCTTGGCTAAGAGTATGCTTGTAGTACCTGATGCTTATTAACCTTCCTTCTACAGAGAAGTAGATAGGTAGTTTGAGTCCAATATCTTACTATTTTAAAAAAAATATGTTTTTTGGTAATACATGGGTCAATCAAACTCACTGACAGATCAATAATCTCATGACAATTTAATTGTTCCTGTTACATTATGAAAATAAAGAACTCTGTGCAAAGCCTTCTTCTGCAAGGAAGGGCACATACACATAATTATAGGATGCTTTCGGTGTTTTAAAAAAAAAGAAATTAAATGACTAATACGTTTTGCTGGTGGAACTGACAGCTGTAACAAACCTGCTTCTCTCATCAGCTGTAAGCTTTTATCCCTGTCTTTCACTAATGAATAAATCATCTTATTACATAAAATTACATTCTAATTGCTCCCATGTCAGTCTATTTCAGGTTAGGCCTAGGCAGTAAGGTGCCTGGGTTTTCCCTTTCTGCTTGACTGCTGAGCAGTCACATTTACAAGTGCCTGGAAATGGTCTTGGAGAGAAGAAAAAATGTGAGAACGTAGAAGAAAAAGGGAGAGAAGGGCTAGAGAGGATGTAAAGGGGATAACGAATGAATGTAAGAAAAACCTGAAGGAGCTGTTGAATGGAAAAGCCAAATGAAAAACACACTAGTGGGATGTGAGTAGGAAGAGAGGAAGATGAGTCAAAACTACGGCAAACCTTTCCATGTTAGGTCCTGCATGGAGCAGCTTGTGGGAGTTCTTGGTGTTGGCTAAACAGCCATGACTATTTTGTGTGACAGGAGGTTTTCATCAAGCTCTGACAAGTTGTTATCATCTAAGTTCTCCTTTTCCTCACTTAAAATGTTATCTGGAAAACATTAATTAGTCATTTAATACTGTAGAGTGAAGCGATGTATCCCCCCACCACTCTCCATCATTGAGTCAAACAATTGATTCTCAGAGAAGAGAAAAAAGCAATTTGGGTAGACTTCATGTAGTAGAGTAAGAGTTTCCAAATTAACTGTAACTAAATGACTTGGAATTCATCCTTCAACTACCAATAGGCGATATCAATTCTCATATATTGATTTTGCTTAGGCTGCTTAGAAAGAGGACTGAGAGCAAGCAAGGCTCCCTTGAACAAAGACAAGTGCACCTGTATAGAAATCATGCAACTCTAATTAATTAGGTTTAATAACTAATTTAATTGAAACTTCCTGTGGTAGATATTACATTTGGAAATGATCGTGTAGCTCTTAAATTACTGACCTAATCACTTGCAAAAGGGAAAAAATCAGAATTTTGTTGCTAGTCTAAGATGTAGTTAAATGACATCTGGAATTTTTGCTTCTGTTTGCTTTTGTATTACAAAATTATTTTGTCTGCCCCATTTTTAATGAAAGACTAGAGTACTAGGTGGATCATACATTACAAGCAAATGAATCTGATTAAATGAGGTGAGTGACTTTTTGTTCTAAGACTGTTTACAGTTCTTTTTTGTAGATGTCTGTAACATAGATTTACCTTAAAGTCCTGGCAAACAGAAGAAAAGCTGTCAATGCTAAACATTCAGAACTCTATTTCCTAATAAAAAGGAGTGTTACAGTAAGCAAAACAAACCCTTTGGGCTGCTTTTCCAGTACATAAAACAGAAAAGGAGATCATAACCCTTGCTTATTTTTTTTTTGGTGCTGTCTGCCTTATCCATTCATCCATATTACTGTAACTTGTTCCAAGAAGAGTCCTTTCCTAGAGGCTGCACAAAGAATCCTTGCTTTTATTTCAGGTTTGAGTATGAAAACAAACTGGAAATAATTGGGTTTGTTGGGAAAAATGAATAGGGAGTTCAATCTCTGTTCCAGCACTGTGAGGTAAGAATAACTCAAAGAGATTAATAGAAGTAATTCCATTCCCTGATTACTTTTTTCTGTACAGACACAGGCAGACTGGGTTTTGCATAGTTCTAAATGCAAAGGTTTGTTACAATTCCAAACTTCAATGTTGTATCAAGTTTTTCCCTTCAGTTGAATTGTCACCATGGACATTATATTGAAGAAGCATTATGATTTCTGGGGATTGCTATTAAGGTTTGCTTTTGATTAAGAGTCTTTTGGGTAAAGTGGTTTCCATTTTTGGTTCTATTCCTCTTAGCCAGTTTTCTCCCTCCTGGTACTTCATGTACCTCCTGCTATGCATTGCCATGGTGTGTTTAACGCTTCCACCTGACAGGACTGCTTGGTACCTGTTCTGAAAGCTGTGAGATTTCCAGGGAGAGATTGAAACTGTTCACTCATGAGAGCATTTAACACCAGTGTCCATGTACCTTCTGGCAGTTGGATTTAAGGTCTCATTTGCACTGACTTCACACAGTCATTCTGGAGTTTAAGCAGTATGAGGACTTCACAAATGGTCATTAATTACCATGGAGAACAGGGTTGGTGCATTGAAATGGCACTGGTGAGAAGTCTTGTTAACAATCGAGGAAAGAAGGCATAGGCTATGATATTACAGTGTGCTAGTTCTGACCTATTATTTGTCTTTGGACAAAAGCAACTGAGAACAACATGTAATTAATCAACAAAGAATATTTCAGACTTTTAAAAGGAGGAGAAAAAAAAGGATTGATAATGGTTGGAAACAGAGATTAAAAACATAGAAATGGGATAAAGGAGCTATGAAAGAACAATATGCACAGAACAGTGAAAATGGGTTATATTAGTGAGAAATACTCTATGGTCAGTGTAAATCTGTTCAGGTTCCTGTGTAGGCAGTATCTGAGGAACTGGGCAAAATAGGGGAAAAGCATTTATGGTAGACTGTAAAAACCAAAATACTATCAAGGCTGTTTTGAGGGAATTCAGGTGGTTAAACGTGAGTTGGTAAGTTTGGACAGACAGTGATGCTGAAGAAATGTCTCTGAGCAGGATGACTTCTCCAGGCTCTGAAAGAGGGGGAAGCAGGTGCTGGCTGTGCATGGATAGAATCAACAGAGAGGATGCTGAAGGTCTGCAGATCCTGAATGTCACATGAAGCAACACGAAAATAGGAGTGGAGGCATGTGCTGTGGGCATACATTTATTTCAGGAAGCAGTGCATGAAGGCTGAAAAGTTAGTCTTTGGAATATCAAGCTTATTTCTTTACAGTATCTAGTGAGAACTGTGGCTGAACACTAGATGTACAACCACAAGACTAATATGTTGTCTAAACTGTTGTGATCACTTTTGCCATGTGAAGTGAAGCTGAACTGAATGCAGAATTGATGGAAGAAGAGAAGTCTCATACTAGAAGGCATGTGTGTGAAGACAGACCTGTGAACATCATCTTTATAGTGCTCATCAGTAAAAGCCTTGCCAGGACTTCAGGAGGACAGGATTTGTCCCCAGATGCTAAAGAAGAAATTAATTTGGGGTAGAATAAAAAAAAAAATTTATTTTAAAGGAAAATAAACCCCCCCTATTTTCCCAAGAGCCTTCTTCATTTCATGTTTTTGCCAACTTCTTGGAGTGGGTAAAGCTTAAATGGCAGAAGGAGCTGACTCACACGTCATCCATAAATAAGAAAGTCTGCTCTGCTGAGCTTGCAGTGCAGTGTTAAAGTGATGCCAAATACTTAGGTTAGGTCTGCCCTCCACATTTTCTGTTGTTTTCCAAAGACTGTCTCCTAGTTGTTCGAGATTTACTAGCAGTTCATGTTAGTAGTCTTCAGGCTTTGGGGTTTTTTTATTGCTGTCCTGTGTGTTTGATTAAAGGTTAGATCTGAGAGAGAGCTCTTAATGATTTCAAAAGTGCTAAGTAGAGATTGTAGTGTTTTTACCCTCTTTATTAGTGCTTTTCCATTCTAAGTCAATGGAAGCCTGTGTCCAGGCTGTAGTGTGAGCAGACCTAATCTTCGGCTGTCTCGGCAGGACTGAGTCAACATAGAGCCGGTAGCAACATTGAGACCTTGGTGATTATTGAACAGGAG
This sequence comes from Acanthisitta chloris, assembly GCF_000695815.1. Taxonomy (NCBI): domain Eukaryota; kingdom Metazoa; phylum Chordata; class Aves; order Passeriformes; family Acanthisittidae; genus Acanthisitta; species Acanthisitta chloris. The sequence continues at coordinate 77,549 of NW_008671952.1, read as the reverse complement.
GTGGCTTGAAGTGTATGAAAGCTGCTGCCATGATAACATAAATGAGGGAAAAAACCAGACCTAAGCAGCTAATAAAATGGAAAAAAACCGAACAAAAATGGGACCAGAGATGAATTGGTAGGGCTTTGTTTAAGCACTTCTAAGAAACAAGCTGCTAGGGCCAGTGTCAGTGGGGCATGCATTAAGTGAACTGAATGGGAAGTAAATAACAGAGACTGGTGTTGCTGAGAAGAGCTCAGTGTGCTCTTTGTGTAATGCTTCATTGAAAGTACCACAGGATTACCTTTTCTGGAGATATTTTTGCTTAGAAAAGGAACTGTAAATCTCTATGATTTTCAGATCCGGTACACCAACTGCCACCACTAAACAAAGGGTAATGCATAGTCAGATCACTAGAGAGTTCTGCTAATATAATCAGCCAAAAAAGCAGCTTGACTAATGGTCTGTGCCTTTCAGTTACTTACATTGAGAGCTCTGTTAAATATAAAATTTTAAAATTTATTTCTGTTAAGAGTTCCCAGCAAATTAAATGTGCAACACCCCAGGAGATGCTTTTGTCCAGCTCACCTGTGTAACAGGCTGGCAGAGAGAGAAACTGCTGATACAGACTAGCAGCTTTTGGGGGTGAGCAAAGTGTGTCCTTTACAGCCTCCTGGGAGAGGACAGTGTATTACTGTAAATCTGAATTTGGGGTGAGAAACTAATGAATGCATATTAAAGCTTGGGGGGACAGGGTTGTATGGGATAGTTACAGAGCTGATGGATGTGGTTGGTTTTGCTGTTCGTTTTACTCTCTTTGAATGCTGTGATAGTCATGTTTTGTTTTGCAAAGCTGTAGTTCTATAGCCTGTGTGTCAAAATTGAGCATATAATGAATTTGCAGTACTTCGCTTTTTTATTATCCTATGTTTTCCTGCCCTCTGATGATGCTGATTTATGGATCTTCATATTATCTTTTGCTAGTCTGTGAAGGCACATACATGCAAAGGCAGGACATTATACTAGCAACAGTGCTTTTATATATAATTTCCTAACCCCAGACAGCACCATGCTTACTGCTTTAGAGGCTTTTCATGTGCAATGGGTGTTGTGTGTCACTGCAGCCAGTGTGAACCAACCTGTCATCCTGCACAGGTGTAACACTTGGAGATCTGCCTTCCAGAGCATTTGGCCAGGCTGCCCTTAAGGCTGAGCTTCAAAAGGCTCTATCTTTGAGGCTTTGGGTCTTGTCATGGTTTAACCACAGCTAGCAACCAAGAACCACACAGCCACTCACACACACCCCCACCAATGGGATGGGGAGAGAATGAGAAGGGTGAAAGCTAGAAAAGGTCATGGGTTGAGATAAAGACAGTTTAATAGAGAAAGCAAAAGCTGCACACACAAGCAAAGCAAAACAAGGAATTAATTCACTGCTTCCCAAAGACAGGAGGTGTTCAGCCATCTCCAGGAGAGCAGGGCCCATCACGCGTAACGGTTCCTTGGGAAGACAAACGCCATCACTCTAGATGTCCCTCCTTCTTCCTTCTTCCTCCCACCTTATATACTGAGCATGATGTCATATGGTATGGAATATTCCTTTGGTCAGTTTGGGTCACCTGTCCCAGCTGTGTCTCCTCCCAGTCTCCCATGCACTCCCAACTTCCTTGCCGGTGTGGCAGTATGGAACGCAGTAAAGACCTTGGCTCTGTGTAAGCTCTGCTCAGCACCAACAAAAACATCTCTGCATTACCAACCCTGTGTTCAGCACAAAACCCAAACATAGTCCCATACTAGCCTCTGTGAAGAAAGTTAACTCTACTCCAGCTCAAACCAGCACACTCTTCTCCAGGGTTTTCCTTCCTGCTGCAAGAGGCTGCAGATAGTGCCTTTTGTCCTTTTGCTTCTTTGCTGGTGGGTGCATTTCATGAACATGCTCTCTGGTGCCTTTTTATAGCCTCTGCTGCTTCAGGATGCTTTAAACTGAAAGTGAAGGACAAATAGGATGGATGCTCAAGGCAGTGGAGCAAGATGGGAGTAAGCAAGAGGAAGGAGAGTGCGGTTTTGGGTCAGGGCTGTAGCTGAATCAGTAGCACTTCCCTGGGTTTAGTTTGTTTCACAAACATAAAAAGATAAAAATCAGGACTGAGGCAAAATAATTGAGCCCAAATCTGTACTGGGACCCATCCTGTGATTGCAATGTCTGCAGTGAGGGCAGTCATGTCCCCTGAGGAAGTCCCACAATTGATGTGCTGCTCTTTCTGAAATATCAGTAAATGAATATTTTTGTTCAGAAAGCCAAACTGAAATCAGGGCCCTCCTTTCCCTCTCCATACCTGTCCTAGGATGGGCATGCCTGACCTACCAGCTTCATACCCATGGTTTGTATATGGGCCTTGACAGCCATTTTAGTGCTTTCTTCTTTCTTTTTTCAATAACTCGAGCTCAGTTAGTTGTATTTCATCTCTTCCTGGCATTTTTGAGACTTGACGCTCTTACACCTCTCGCTGCATCCTCTGTCAATATCATTTTGCATTTGTGCTTTTTTTTGTGTCTCTTAGAAACCTACTCATATGCTTTTGCATTTGTGCTTTTTTTTTTGTCTCTTAGAAACCTACTCATATGTTGACATTGCATCCAAGCAAACGTGCCCTACCATTCCCCAGTAAGAGGCAGTGTAATTAATTCCAACGACCTTCTGCTGAAAGAAACCTTTGCCTTCCTCTGAACAGTGAGAACCATTCAATTATACTGGAAAGCTGCATGTGGGCTCAGGCAGAGAGACCCCCACCACCCTCCCAGCACTTTCTGAAGGACTGCTGTATTGTCATCTGACAGAGTCACTCATTTCCAGATAATTGGCTTTTTAAAGGGCATATATAGGACCCAAATAACTCCTGGCATACTGTTTGTACCATTGACCTGCCAGGTTAGCAAAGGTTAGACTTAATTGCCTCATTTATGGCTAATGCATTCCAGTTTTGCTGTTGCTTTTTCTCCAAGAATAATTGCTCAGACCTGTATTTTTGTTTCTGAAATCTTGACGAATAAAAACAGAGCTCCTGCTTTGTGAATAGAGATGTCGCTTTCATCAGGAGAGACAGAGGTCACGTAAAATCCTCACATTAAGGAAGCGACCACATACGTGCGTGAGAGGTTGTTGGGGTGAGCCTTGCTCAGCCCTTTGACAGCTCAGATTTTCCACTGTGCTCCATCGTCAAATCTCTCTGTGTGGTATATGGAAAGCAATTTCCAGGCAAATTGTGTCCAGCACCCCTCTTATCAGTCTTGTGCTCTGTGGGTGCAGGGGTGGTGTAAAGAATGCTCTGCAAGCACAGCTCCCCTTGTCACAGCCTGAGCCTGGACATCCTTATGTATGAAGGCTGGTGCTGAAACAAGAGAAGACACAGTGTGTCTTCTGGTCTGGTCTGGGGTATAAACACAGCACTACTCTTGTGTCGCAGAATTAATCTTGTTGTTTCTACAAATACATTTTATATGTATCTTATGTATCTCCAGAATTTTGACTGGTGAGGATGGAGCAAACCTGTGGCAGCATATGCTTCAGTTTCATGGCAGTAGTCATTCTGCCTTTTCTGGCACCAGGTGATCTCTGTTTTGCTCTGAGTAAAATGAGAGATGCAGCCTTCAGTGCTTCCATTGCACTTTTGTGAGGCCAACACTGTACACACAATTGAGGGTTTTGTTTATTTTATGGTTTGGGTAGTTCTGGCAGTAGGTTTTGAATGAACAGCTCTTGGACAACAATGTCATGGCTGTCAAGAGCAGATGTAAACCCCAGCTTTCATTCACAACCTCCCTGAGGTCTCTGAGAGCCAAACCATTACAGCCAAGAGAAGAGCCTTCTGTCCCTGGCATCCCAAGTCACTCTGAAGCTACCAGCGTGGGGATGGGGTGTAGTCTAGGTGTCCATCCATCATGGGCTTCATATGCTCAGAGCTCTGACTTCATACCAGAGACAGAGACATCAAGTTGTCAGATTTGACCTTCTCCATAGCTTGGTTTGTAAGGCTTTTCTGGATTAATTCCCATTTGATTAAATGACATCCTTTAGTTAAAGACCTGGTCTTGTTTTACAGCCTTCCTTTGATAAAAATGCCTTTGATGTTCTTGTGCACATGGTGAGGGGAGGGTAATAACTTTGTTGTAAATGCTTTGAAAAGTGAGAAAGGGCAAGCTGAGTGTCAGCATTAATGTCTGATGCCCTCAGGAGGCATCTTGCTCCTTGTGGTATTTCAGCTGTGGGAATGTTCATACCAGTGGCACCTATAGCAGCAAGATGACTACTTTACTCTGTCCCTTAGTTTTGGAGCTAAGCAGGAGCATCTATGGGCCAGACTGAATAAACTGCATTTCTCCATCTGCTCTGTTTTGGTGGGA
>NW_008671952.1:51472-73155 GCF_000695815.1 Acanthisitta chloris | reverse complement strand
ACTCTGAAAGGGCTTGAATACTTCTTATCATGTTGGTGCTTAATCTTGCCAAATCTGTGCAGAAAGAGGAGAGTGCTGAATCTGAAAATTAACTCTCAGCCTGTAGTAGTGAGAAGGCTGGTTCACAGGATAACATCATGCTGAAGTGCAATCTCACACAATAGATTTTTGGGAGCATGTGTGTGGTGCACAAAATTAACAGCAAAAGTAATTAAGGAGACAGCTTACTGTTTGATATGATTGACCTACCATCACTTAAAGCAGGGTTAAATGTCGTTACAAAATGTGTATTGTACTTCTGATGGAAGTGATGAGTTTAGTGCTGGAACTTACATTGTGAACATCTTTAGGAAAGTGTACTCCTTCTGTTCTTGGGAATAAATCCCTGAGGAAGGCTCTCAGACGTTCAACTGTGGTCACTGGCAGCATGTATAGAAAGAAAGGAAGGAGAAGTAAATGAATAGAAAGTGGTCACAGATTGTAGTTGACATTGGATTTCATTTGCAGAAGTGTTTAAGAGCATTGCTTATTCCACTGGCCCAGCTCTATGCTCTGTTTCTTTCTAATTACCTGCCTTCCTGAGGAGAAATCAACGAGCCTCATAAACAACTGGTTATTTTTGCTGTGGAAGTGAAGGGGGTTGTGCCAGTCTTTAACCACTTTGTTGTCAGTCTCACATGAAGATTGTTTTGTTCATAACACTGGAATGGGAATTTTGTGCTTCCTGGAAGGAAGTGTGAAGCTGACTACAAAATGGTTGCTTAAAAAGGAGCTCCAAGAGTTTGAAAGGCATTTAAGAGAAGGTTTAAGGAGTAAAAGATTATACATTTATGCTTATGGAAATTAGCAAAGAACTTTTTAGTGTCGTTTGTCCTTGTGGAGGTTTTGATCTAATTTGAGATAACAACCAAATTTTTAAAGTGGCTTTGCAGAGTGCACAGGATTTAGGTGCTGCCCGGAGTGAGGGAAAATTGTATTCCTGATCTTGGTGTGCCTGGTTAAAGGTGATATGTGTCCCTGAAGAGAGGAGTTAATGGGAATCCCTGCCTCCTCCAGCACATGCCTTAGTGAGTCACTTTTGTTTGCCCAGCCTGTTCACTCCCGTGGTGACACTCAGCTCAGGGCACACACACATGCCCATGACCACTTGTGTTTCCGTCTCCTTGCTTTGGATGTCTGAAATAAACCCTGAAGGTCAAAGATTTTCTCTCTCAAGGGTACCATCTCCGTCAAGTCGGAACACACATCAGTGAAAGGTCACAAAAGGAAAAAGCCAATCCAATAAAACCATGTAGCTAGCAGGACCTTGGCAATTAAACACCTGCATGTAGTGATTGTAGGACTAATTACTGCAGTCAGAGCAGCCATTCAAACACAGTTGTATTCAATATGTGCCTCAGTCTTAGTTGACGTTTAGAAGAAAACAGCTCAAAAATCCACCTTCAACTAAAGGTGTTGATGATGAAACCTTCAGCTTGCTTTATCTTGCTCTTCAACTCCTTCTCTCCAAGGTCTAATCTCAGAAGTGTTTGACTTTGGATGCCAAAACCTAAATCTAGAGGATTAAATGTAGTCCTAAAATTGTATCCAATGTTTGTCTTGCTTTTGCTGAGCCCAATCTGTGAAGCTACTTACTTACACTACTGATGGTTTAAAAATGAACAAGAAAACAGTACAAGTGCTATAATTTCTAGCCGGGTAGTAGAGGAAATGTATTTAGAAGCAAATGTTATGTTCCTGGTTTATTATTCTTGAAATTATATGCTGGGATTCAGTGCTGATACAAGTCAGTGATCCAAATGTTGGATGACTTTGGTTCCCATCAGTCTGTATGGCAGTGGAAGAAGCCACGTGTGTTTCTGTGAACACTGATCAGTATGGTGATGCACTGGGGAGGTCTGGAAAGATTTTATTCCGTATAATTGATTTTAAATGATCTGTCACATGGGAGCTCTCCAGAGTATCACCCACACTGACTGTTCAGTTTTCCTTATCTCAAAGTAGTTAGAGACTACTCAGTTTTGACTAAGAAACAGTTGCACTATTTGAATTTTGCTGTAGCAAGACCACTGCTAAATAAAACCGTGATGAGAACAAAGCAGAGAAAGCTGTGGGCATTACTTGAGGAGAAAAATAAAAAATAGGGCAGAGCAAAAAATAATGCCTTTGGAAAACTGGTACAGTCATATTTCATTTGGATTTTCTTGAGAGAAAGTGACTACAGATAGAAAATGGAAAGGGCCTTTTTTTTCTGTTTGAATATTACAAAATCTAAACCCTAGTTTCCTGTGAACAATCAAACAGACTAATTTTCCCTAAGCATTTTCATACTTCTGAAAATAGCCCAGTCTTCAGAAGTGCAGAATTATGTGGCCAGACTTTAGGTCCAGTTCTACAAAGCAGCTCAAAGTGAAGAGAATAATTATTTGGATTCTAGTTGCAACACTTTAATGATTTAATCCCAGACCAATAATTTTTCCTTTTAATTTCATTCCACAGATTTGCTGCCTGAAATACTTCCAAATGTTGCCGAATATTGAAACCCAAGGTGAACTCAATCTCCTTGTGTGGTATTTTCCTATGACTAAGAAAATTGTGCAATAAACATGCCTAATTCTCTAAGATACAGTGCAGTCTTTACATCAGTCTCTTCCATCTCCATCTTCTTCTTCAGATTTTGAAATTTTTGTCTGCTATGATGCAGATTATATGATCATGTCAAGATAAGGGGGTTTCCCATCTAGTAGATTCTACATGTAGCAGTAGCATTTACCAAATTTCATGTGGTGAAGCACTGATGCCTTCAAAAACCTTTAGATTCTACATGTAGCAGTAGCATTTATCAAATTTCATGTGGTGAACCTCAATGGAGCTCCATGTTCCTTGTGACTGAAAACAGTGAAAGGTGATTTATTACAGGTATTTATGATAAATGTAATTTCCATAATTAGGTGTGAGTTTTTAGTGTGGGGAAATGCATTCCTGAAGTCTTCACCTTGTTCATGTCAGAACCATCTAAATGTATGAAAATTTTCCTCTCCTTTCTGACACAGCTCACTTCTACATTTCTGCTGCCTGCACAGTCTGGATTTCTCCCAGTTACACGGCAGGTTTTTGAAACCAGCAAGGAAGTAAACCTCATGCTCTGCCTGTGCTTCCAGTGCCTTACAAGTGGCAGGTTTCAGAAATGAATGCTCAGTGTTGTACACACCAGAACCCCCAAAGTGGGTGTTGACAGGCAGCTGGTGCAGAAACTGGTAGTGTGGTGCTGCCTCCCTCTGCCTCCTGTTGTATTGGGTGACCATGGCAAGGTGTTGTCAGCAGGGTTGACCTCTGTGAGAAAAGGCCAAGGTCTACCTCATGCAGGACACAGCTAAACCTATCAGCCAAGTCAATGGTGCCTCTGGGAAAATATACTCAAGAAAAGGCAGAAAATACTGGGTGGGCAGAGGAGGAGACAAAAGATTGAGAACAACCAGGATCAACAGCAAGGTTGGAGGAGGTGCCAGAGCAGATAACCCAGACTGGAAAGAGACCATGCCAGAGCAGACTTTCCTGACAAGGACATTAGCCCGTGGAAAGGCCATACCAGAGCAAAGATGTCCGGAAGAAGGAGTGGCAGAGAGGAACTGCTGTGTACTGACCATAATTCTCCGTCCTCATCTACCGCATACCTCCTAGGGTGGGTAGAGGAGGCAGGAGAGAAGGAAGGAGGTTGGGTGTGGGAAGGTTGGGAGGAAAGGTGTTGTTTCAATATTTGCCTTTTTGTTTCCTACTACCCTATTCAGTAGGTAGTAAATTATATTCATTTTTGTCAAGTTGAGTCTGTAACAGTAAGCAATCTCCCTGTTTATATCTCAGCCTGCAAGCTTTCTCATTTCTGTCCTTCATATTTACTCCCCTGTAAATTGGTCCAGTTGTGGGCATGTGAATGAGCCAGGATGTGTGAACACCTCAGGGAGAGAATCATAGACTCACAAGGATCATTGAAGTCCAACTTCTGGCCCTGCACAGAACAGCCCCAAGAATCACAGCCCCCTTGTGCCTGAGAGAATTGTCCAAATACTTCTTGAAGTCTGGTAGGCTTGGTGCCATGACCACTTCCCTGGGGAGCCTGTTCTAGTGTCCAATTACCGTCTGGGTGAAGAGTCTTTTTCTAATATCTAACCTAAGCCTTCCCTGACACAGCTTCATGGCATTCCTCAGCTCCTGTCAGTCTTCTCAGAGAGAAGAGATGGGTGCCTGTCCTCTCCATTTCTCCTTGTGAGGAAGTTGTAGACTGAGATATCTCCTCAGTCTCCCCTTCTCGCCTGAACAAGCCAAGTGACCTCAGCTGCTCCTTGTATGGCTTCCACTATGATGGGTGTTCAGCTGTCAGCCAAAGCTAACCCACTACATTTGTTCATGAAGACTGATCTCCCCTTCAGTTCTGAAAGCCTGGACTTTCAATGCAGCTCATGGTCCAAAGGACGTTACTTAGGGAGAGCTGTAAGTTCACAACTAGTCTACTCTATGACAATACTACAGCTGGTTTCAGGATAAGACCTTGCCAAAACTGATTTTGCAGTTACATTTCTAGAAAAATTATTTTATTGTGTCCTTTGAGGTATTAGGATCCATAGATCTCTTAATGACAATGAAAATGAAGATTTGGGGGATACAGTGACTTAATACAGGGGTATTTATGAAGACTTGGGCTGTTCTCGTGTCCTGCTGTTGTGACCCAGCTTTTACAAAGAAGTCACAATGTTGCCCCAGATGATGAGGTTCTTGCAATGTTTCATGCAGTTTTGACCCAGATGATGAGGTTCTTGCAATGTTTTGTGCAGTTTTGGAGGTGTGGGGATGGGAGGGATGAGGGAAAGATGAGGACTCTTCAAATAGACTTTCAATGTATGTCTGATTGAATCTTCTCTAAGATGTAAGATTTCTTAATTTATAGCCATTTTTGCAACCCATATGTGTGTGTACACAGACACATTATTCATGCACTTAGGGTACATATTAGCAGAAAGGACTAATAGCCATTGTGTCACATGAGCACAGCAATACAATATAAAAACTGTAAATCTAGACAGCCCTTGGAAAGTGAGGAAGTGTCTCAACAGAATTTATGGGCTTCAATGCAGAAATAGTTTTGTCTGTCATTGGTGCTTCATAGCAGCCCAGACTATATAGTCATAATCCTCCTGTCTGGAAATAAAACTCTATGAGTGCCTTTGGTAAATGTTACAGTTGCTTCTAGAGCAGAATTTTTGTATTGCCATCCTCAAAAATTAATCTTGGTACCTTTATTAGCACAATGTTTCTTTACGGCCTTTACTAAGAAAAAGAAAGAACATTATATGGAGTCAAGATTAAATTGATACTGTTCATTATTAGTGACAGATCTAAAATTTGATACATTGGGGAGATTGTATTCCACTTGCAATTAGGTGAATTTTAAACCTGGAGTTTATAAATTGTACAGGTATGCTATTATTTAACATCTAGTACTCTAGATACCTCTTTTTGGTAGGCTCACCTGGACAGGTATTATTTAACATCTAGTACTCTAGATACCTGTTTTTGGTAGGCTTACCTATTACAATTGCCAAATTTGAACAGTGACATGCAAAGTATTTGTTTCTCCAAAAGCATGACAGATCTTATTGAATTGTTCAAACTTTTGTCTCCCAAATGACACTAACAATCTTATCTGTTGTATCTTTCATCATTATTTATCACTGCAGAATATATTTAACATCTAGTACTCTAGATACCTGTTTTTGGTAGGCTTACCTATTACAATTGCCAAATTTGAACAGTGACATGCAAAGTATTTGTTTCTCCAAAAGCATGACAGATCTTATTGAATTGTTCAAACTTTTGTCTCCCAAATGACACTAACAATCTTATCTGTTGTATCTTTCATCATTATTTATCACTGCAGAATATCAAAGAATGTGAGTTAATAAACTATTTGGTATCGCATAATTCATATTCTCTCTCCTACATTACTATTGATATTTAATAATAATCTGTTCTTATTTTTGCCTTTTCTAAGTTGTGTATCCCTACCTGTAGTCATATCCCAGAGAGTACAGAAAGGTTTAGTCATTTAAGGTTTAGCAAAATTAGATGCCTAAGTCCTAAAGGATAATTTTCAGATGTTTCCAAACCTCCTTCAGGACAAAAATGATGAATGTGCTTGTGCAAAATAGAATTTCCATCATATCTGTCAATCTCTCTGTGTGCAGGACAGCAACTGATACCTTAAAGGTCTGCTGGAAATAGTGATCATAGACACTCTTGCCCAAACAAATGGGTAAAAGAGGGGTAGTGGTATCCTGTCCCCATGTGTGTGGAGTTGGCTGGTGATTATGAAATTCACGTATGGGAAATGAGAGACCTGGCATGAACCAGCCATTCGTTTCCTTCTCAGCATCTTGCTTTAATGATGCTGAAGTGGGAATGGCTCTTCCCACTCTGCAAAAAGCATTGCTAGTTTCTTTTACCCATGAGAATGAGCACAGCTCTGATCCAACAATGTGGTTTCTGGCAGGCTGAAAATCTTCCTCCCCCTAAACATCTGCAAATCTCCAGTAGCTTTAGGAGTATAGGAGTGTGAATTTAAATCCTCTCTGATGTCAGCTGTGCAGAAGTCTTGTCTGCAGCACAGCCTGGATGCTCAGGCAGCTATATCACTGTACAAAGAATAGGAGCTGTTGCTGCTCACTGGCAGTGTCTGAAATGGCTCCTGCTTTGCTTTGGAAATAATCAGTTGTGATCTAGAAAATCAGTGAATCCCAAACTGATACAGGTATTTAATCCCTGAAAAAGACTGGGCCCGAAGACAGAATTTCCTTGCCATGTACCTTATATGTGTCCTTCAAGAGATCTGACTGTTGCTCCAGGATTAATTCAGTACTGGGAGATTTTTCTGTAAATGAGAACTCCAGATCCTTCTCCAGGTACCTGAGAGGAGGTTGCACATCACAGAATCACTGAGTGGTTGAGGTTGGGAGGGAGATGACCTCTGGAGATCACATGGTCCCACTTAAGCAGGGCAAACTGCAGACAGTTGCCCAGGACCATGTTCAGATGTCTTCTGAATATTTCCAAGAAGGGAGATGCCACAATCTTCCTCACTTGTAACGCCTCTGAAAAGAGCACTTTCTTTCCATGAACTGTAGTAGAATTGACTCATGAAAAAATAGTAGTAATATCTGCCAAGAGCTGACTATCTGTGAGGAAGAACATGTTTCCTACCAAAGCATCCACAGAGTAAATTGGATGAAAAGAGAAATCAGAGAGAGATGCTTCTTGTTTGACTGTAGCTGGTTCCAAATTCTGAAAGGTGCTGAACACACCTGATTCCTGTTGACATGCAACATGCATGAAGATGAAGGTACATCTTCACCAATGAGAACGGGGTCCCAAAATGGTTGTACACTTCTGGTATCAAATTGTATGTTCTGGTAAAAGCTGGTAAAAATGTCCCTGGTGTATCAGGGTCAAAAGGGCTGGTTATTCACTTCTCCTGCTTAAGTGTAGTAGTGATTAACAGTGTTAGCTACAGACTATTTTATCCTTTAATGGATTTTTTTTGCCTTGATTCACTGTGAAGGACCTGCTTGTGTTTTAAACTTTGAAAGATCAGAGAGCAGAAGCTGTCAGCTCTGTAGGCTGTTGTTATTGCATATAAGTGTACTTCAAGTATTAGCCTCAAACCATTGGGGTTTGGTGTTGGATTTTTCCTCTGACATTTTCTATAAATCTATTTATACATTTTTTCTTGTATTTTAGGTTTTCTTGGCAGCTGGAAGATTCTCTCCCTCCCAGCAAGGGTCTAGTGATAGCTTCTGTCTAGGATTCAGTTGTTTGGAAATGCTGTTACCATATAAGGTATTGACAGCTATCAAAAATCCCCTGTAGAGCTAAAGATTTGTCTATTTTTTTACCACAGGTAGCCATGTTAGATAGCTTTAAAAATATTGCCCTTTTCAGTTGCTAGAACAAGTCAGATTTCTTGTCTACTTTAGCAAAAATGAACTAAGTTGTTAGGCTTAAGTGATGGTGCCACTTAGCACTTTTCAGCAAATGAGAATAAATCTAATGCTGATAGCTGACTACTTGATGACTCATGAAAAATTTTGTTTATTGGACCATAACACATAACTTTGAAGAAACAGAAAATATAGAGTGGTGGCTTATCTTAACTCACTCTCAGTGATTCATCAGGAGAGTTGGGATTTAGTGACTTTAATGCCAGTAATCAAGTAAGAGTCAAACCCTCCCTTACTGGATGGCTGGCAACTTCATGCCCTGTTTTGTAAAACTGTTTTAAATTCAAGTTTACCTCCTCTGGGGCATGTTAAGCCTGAATCATTCATTTTTACAACTCACTCATCAACTCTTGCTTTGTTCTATTTTCAAATGGAAAAAATAGGTCAAACTTTGATAATTGTTCTCTGATTATTTTTATTTCCTGAAATTGGAAAGTATATTTCCGTCTCTGCCTTTTTGATTAAATGGTCTGCTACGCATATCCCGTGGACCTCATCATGTGGAGATTTTAAAGCCCTGAAATGTGATAAAAATGTAATCTTAAACTTCATTTGTACATTTTCTATCTATTGCATTCACATAAGGACCAATACAATACTTATTCTCACCAGGTTTCCAAAATGACACTTACATGGGACTGACTTACAAAGGGCCTATAGGAATATAGTGTCTATTTCTTGGACCTCTCCTTCTTTGGAGTGAACTTTGTCCCATGTAGCACACTTCCATGGTTGTTCCCTGAGCACTAAGACCTTTGAAGGCAGCAGTTTTGTAGATAATCTGTGGCTTAGATGTCCCATGGTGACTGTCCCTCATTTTGTATGTTGTAATTGCATCTCTGGTGTGAGATTCTGTGGGAGTTCACTATGATCAGCCTGCATGGAGCCAGGTGGTTGAAATATCTATGATTTGAACTACAGTTTTCTTCCAATTTCAGCTATTTGATCTCTGTCTGTACATTTAAGTTTTTAAAAAAATTGTCTGTTCACCAGAAGGAATCCATCGTCTTCAGGCAGAACCTCAAGAGATTTTGCGGTGGAAGACAGTAATTATTATTTAATGAGTTCATGACCAACTGATGACCAACAGTCTTCTAATAATAAGTGCAACTCAGATAACAATTATTCACATTTCATTTGTCTCCTGACATTAATCTTACATACCTGTATTTGGGTAACTTGTGCTGAATGTCCCAGTTACATCCATCCAGGTAAACCAGAGAAGGCAGACTCTGAAAGAGCAAGGAAAACTAATTCATTTGCCTGAATGTGGACCTAAGAGAAATATTCTTATCAGAAGCTGCACCAAAAGGAAAGGAGGATTTGTGTAGTTTGATAAGTTTTACCGTAGTGATTTATTTCAAGTACTAATCTGTAGGGATTTGGGTAATTTTGAGTACCATCAATATGGAAGGGGCATAGAGCAGTGGAAACAACAGGACTTCTTGAGAGGATAGTCAGGTGAAATATGGAGCTCCATCCCCTGCTTCCCTGGGTAAGTGCCCGTGGCTGTACTGAAAGTACATTTTGAAGCAAAAGACGCCACAAAATTACGTGTCTCATGAGCAATATGGGGATTGAATTCAGGGTGCATTTGCTAACAGGTTAAATTCATCTAAGCAGTGCCTCCCCTGAACTAACGGGCCACTGCTGCCCTTTGCCTGTCTGTTTCTGGTTACATCCTACGTCCGGGCTGTGGCAATCCCAGGCACACCTACAGGTTGGGTGGGGAAGTAATTGAAACCAGCAGTGAGGAGAAAGACTTGGGATTGCCAGCGGATGAGAAGCTCACCATGAGCAGGCAGTGTGCGCTCACAGCCCAGAAAGCCAATGGAATCCTGGGCTGCATCAAAAGGAGTGCGGCCAGCAGGTCAAAAGAGGTGATTCTCCCCCTCTACTCTGCTCTTGTGAGATCCACCTGGAATACTGCATGCAGTTCTGGTGCCCTGAGCATAAGAAGGACCTGGAACTGTTGGCAAGTCCAGAGAAGGGCCACAAAGTTGCTAAGAGGACTGGAGCATCTCCCCGGGGGCTGTTCAGCCTGATGAAGAGAAGGTTGCATGGAGATCTCAGAGCAGCCTACTAGTATCTGAAGGGGCTACAGGGGAGCCAGAGGGAGACTCTTTGTTAGGAACTGCAGTGATAGGACAAGGAATAATGGATTCAAAATGAAGAAGGGGAAATTTAGTTTAGATATTAGGAAAAAGTTTTTTACTGTGAGGGTGGTGAAACATTGGAACATGTTGCCTAGGGATGTGGTGACTGCTCTGACCCTGACGGTGTTCAGGACCAGGCTGGATGACGCCTAGTGCAACCAGATCTAGTGAGGAGGTGTCCCTGCCCATAGCAGGAAGGGTTGGGACTAGATAATCTGTGAGGTCCATTCCAACCCTTAAATTCTATGATTCTATGATTCTGCTCCTTTCCCAGCGCCAGTGCTGACTTACAGGCAGCTGTGCAGTGAGCTGAATCTGTTTTCAGTCAGCCAGCAACCTTCTTTTTCAGGGCTAATTTTCAACAGTGTGTCAGGGTGTGGGTCTGGGTAACCAGATGTTTGTGTGAACCCAATCACTGGCATGGGGTATGAACAAGTGACTGGGGGCAGCTCTACCCCTGCTGGTGAGAATGTGGGGTTAGGTCACCTTCATCCAGCCGTGAAAGTGCACCAGGAGGAGATAGACAGATGTGCTGGACCAAGGAGCTTGTCAGGTAATGAACAAGTTTGTTTGGATCTGCCTTTTTAACTTTGGCAGCGCTGCCCATAGTGAGAACAATTGCATTGTGTGGAAGAAAGTGAGGGAACAGACAGTACCACCCAAAATAGCCCTTACATACTGAGACTGTAAGCAGGATTTATTCCCTTTTGAACACCCCTCCTATACTGCTGGCAAGCTTTTTGCTCTCAGTTAGCTTTGCTATAGAGTGCATTTTAACTCTTTTTACTGTCATCAGTGGGGAAATCCCAAACTTGGGCCATGCTAGTAACAAGCTGTGCTGTTTGTGCTGGGGTAGAGTTAACTTTCTTCACAGTGGCTAGTATGGGGCTGTGTTTTGGATTTGTGCTGAACACAGGATTGATAATGGAGGTGTTTTTGTTATTGCTGAGCAGAGTTTGCACTGAGCCAGGGCCTTTTCTGCTTTATGTGCTGCCACACTGGAAAGGAAGTTGGGTTGCATGGGAGATTGGGAGGAGACACAGCTGGGACAGGTGACCCAAACTGGCCAAAGGGATATTCCATACCATATGACATCATGCTCAGTATATAAAGTGGGGAGGGGAGGAAGAGAGAGGGGGACATTTGGAATGATGGTGTTTGTCTTCCCAAGCCGTATATATGATGGGGCCCTGCTCTCCTGGAGATTGTCTGAACACCTCCTGCCTGTGGGAAGAGGTGAATTCATTCCTTGCTTTGTTTTGCTTGTGTGTGTGGCCTTTGCTGTCCCTATTAAACTGCCTTTATCTCAACCCACAGGTTTTCTAGTTTTTCCTCTTATGATTCTCTCCCAGTCCTACTGGTGGGGGAGTGAATGAGAGGCTATGTAGGGCTTGGCTGCTGGCTGGAGTTAAGCCATGGCAACTACAAGAATGAGCAGTCTTAAACCAGTCTGTGAAGGCTGCAAATGAACCAAAAAAGGTCCTTCCTTGCACAGCATCTGGCCGACAGTGAAAATCACTGTTACAGAAGGCTTTATTCCCAAAGGTTTATCTGTGCCAAAAACATAGAAAAAGTGAAAGAAGAAAAATCCTTTGCCTGCTAAGCAGTAGATCATATTTTTGTTTGAGGATGTGCCCAAACTTCAGGCTGTTTGAATCAGGGAAGTTGCACTGGGGGAAGTATCCCAGCATACTTGCACTGTTCTTGTTTTGTATTGGAGGCATCTGCTGCTCGTTGCTGTGGGAGCCTGGATGTGGGGTAGACAGCTCCTCTGTCAGATTCAGAGGGGCTGTTCTTATTAAATATAGCTGTTCAAACAAGATGTTACAAACCTAGCTAAGGTTGCTCATATGCTGCAGGCTTTAAGAAGCGACAACTCCCAAAATGTGTCCTCCTCCAGAAGCTGTTTGATAGAAGAAGCAATCAATTTTTCTGTGGGTGTCTGTAATCCTGCTGTGACTGGTAGAATTTGTTACTGGCTGTCCTTGTCCTGCAAAATTTTTCACAGTTGAGGTTTTGTCAGAAAAAAATCTGAATCACTATAGATCAGACAGTTTATAGGATGAAGTGTTACTGTCCTGCAGCATTGCTAGCTTTGGCTTCCCATTTTAAGGTTAACAGAGAAATGCAAATGTGGTAGGGTTTACTAGTTTGTGGCATGGGGGATAAAGTATTGAAAAAACAAGAAGTTAAAGAAAGTCTTTGCACTGGAGAGAGAGGCTGTAATGAGGACAGGATGGGGGTGAGAGTCTCTGGCTTTTTAGATCAAGAGGAGAGAGGGTTTCAGAACAAAGACTAATAAAAGAAAACTGTAGAATCTGAAGCTGTGTTTGCTTTATAAAGAGGCAGAGAACAGCTGAGAGGCAAGAGAACTGCATTCATAGAGGCAGGCTCATTATGGAAAGGAAATAAAAGATTAAGCAAGCCACTGCTGATTCTCATTGCTTTGGGTGATTCAAAATCCAAGATCTCTGCAGTTTGTGAGCTGTAATCCTGCCCTCTCCTTTCCTTCTTGTCTCTTGAGATCATTATTGAATATGCTAGGCAAAGATTTTATTTAGACTCCTCCTGAGATTGAAATGTATTGACAAACGGTATGTGTCAAGGATGCTTACATATGCTATTGGCTAATAATAACAACTACTCAGAACCACGGTGAGGCTTTTTTTGTCAGGCTTGCAGCTCACACAGAAGACTTGAATGACTTTGCTAACTGCAAAATTGTTGGCATGTCTCCTCAAGAGTGACTAGGTTCCTGTGCTGTAGCCAAACTTGAACAGCATCACGTATTTTCAAACATAGGATTTAGGTGTTTATTCTTGTATTTAAAAGATTGAACTTTTTCTTCCCTTTTATTTTGCATGTTTGCTTTGCTCCTTATTTTTTTTTCCTTTTAAGATAGGATGCTATTTTCGTAAAAGAAATCCTTGCTCTACAAAGTTTGCTCTGTTTATATTTTTCTTGCAATATAGAACTACTCTGCAGCAAGGGACCAGAAATCCAGCCAGAATTGTCGTCATCAAAGCAGCCTGGAATTGAAGAAGTATATCGACTCCAATAGATAAACCCACTGCTTCTACTATTTCAGTCTGCACACTGGCTTGTGCGTGCCAATTATGTGAGTGGAATTCAGGGAAAGCAACTTTCCCTTGGCTTTTTGGAAGTCAAGACTGGTGCAATTAGCAATTAAATTCATTATCCCTTAATTGCAAGCAGCATGGAAAATAATTGAATTAATGGGGAAAGGGATTCTTTAAATGTCTTTTGACCTTAGGCCTTTAAGTTGGCACTGTGGGCACAGAGGACATCCACCATGCAAAGCTTTGTGGGGCTGATGCCTTCCTTTACAGCCCCTGTAGCATTTTTTCTCTTCAATTCAGTGAGATATGCAAAACCTGATGCCATAGTCAAGCAGATCCAGGATTTGTGTTGCTCACCACCCCTGATGAAGGCTGTTGGAAGCAGTGACAGACTATCCCTGCTTCAGAGTGCTTAGGGCACAGGTGGCACTGGCAGTCCAGCACCCCAGTGGACTTTCTAGAGTATTGAACCAGGTGCTGGTTTTGGAGTGCTACCAAGAGCCTTTTGGAGTGAGTGGTTTTGAAGTAATTGCCTTTCCACATGGGACTGGCAGCAGATAGTAGGGCTGTCTGGGAAAGTGTAATTGATGTCCCAACCTTTCTGTGGACATGGATACTGTGGGCCCTGAGCCCACAGTATCCATGTCTCCCTCTAAGGCACCCACTGCAGATGGGGCTGGAGCTGTCAGATCTCCCATGGGTTGGTGCAGGCTGCCAGGCTATCAGCAGGACCATTGGGCCACCACTGGCTGGGCGATGTCACACAGATGGATAAGTTGGTTTGTGTTTGCCACCTGTGTTGTGCTTGAAAATAGAAAAGGGCAATTGCACAAAACTCTTTTTTTCTTTACTATGCTAGTAGTAGTTTTACATGGAGGTAAACACAGACTAGCAAATATTCATACACCTACTTCAAGAATTCAGATCTATGTTTCCTTGAAACCATTTATTGCCACATTTGGAATGCATCAATGAAACCTTGTGGATGTATTTCATTGTGAAAAATTTAAGGGATGAAGTGCTTCAAATGACCCCAGTACTCTTGCTTTTGTGTGTATGTGCTTTTTTAAATAATTATTCTGTAGCTTTTCTTAGACTCAGTGTTGAAAGCTGAAAGTCTAATGTATCAGATGAGACTACTCTGAGATGCACTCTCACCCTTGTATTGTGTCTTTCACTCCATATGCTCTGGCTTAGAAAAATCCTAGAAAAAGGTCTTCTCTGGCTAGAAAATATCTTTCTAATATGGTTGTGATTTGAGATTAAGAAGGAACCTGCAGCACATGTCCTATCATCAAAATGGGAACAAAGTAAGGAAAACTGATCTTTAAATGAACAAATTATCATTTATGTATCAAATTATGAATCAATTTATAGCAACATTATGTAATATCAAGCTATATATTTGGCCTTGAGGAAGACAAACATTAAATGATGTCTGTCAGCAGCAGCTCTTGATATCTGTTTTTTACTTACTTCACTCTGCCATTCAATAATTTATAAAACAAACCCAGAAAGGCTTCATCTGAATACATGCACTCAACATGGGACATCTGCCCTGTTTACTCCTCAGGCATCTTGGCTTCACTGGCAAGTTGAGCTTTTAGTGGCAGTAGAGGGATTTTGAAGTAGAGAGTAGAGAAGGGAGGACGGGCTCAGCCTTGCTGCCTGCTCTGCCTGCCCCAGCACAGATACTGAAGCTCACAAATGGGCTGAGAGGAATTGGCCCAGCTCCACCCAAGCTCCTGGGAAACCTCATCCTCTCTTGCATGCTGCCAAGTTTGACTTTGTCTTCTTAACATCATCAATAAGAAAGTGGTGATGAAAATTTCACGCGAGATGAAACCCTCATGGTGCACAAGGGACAAAACATGTGAAAAGTCACCACAAAAAAAAAGTCTTTTCCAAATTAATATTTTTACATCAGTTTTATCTGTAAATCTGTTTTATCTGAACAGATATGAACCATTATTATTCCAAATTAGCTTTCTTTTTCCACAGGGTAAACAAGTTGTGTTTTTGGGCAGTGCTAGTTTGTGTTGAGAGGTTGATTCAATAGAATAATCTAGCTGTTCTACCAGTGATTATGTACCTGGTGGATTTTATATTTCTGTGCACAGTTTTCATTGGGATTAAACCTTTTAAAACCTGTTTGGTACCCAGTTGCCTAGTTGCACAATGCTAAATTTCATCTCATTGGCATCCTATTATTGGTAAACCAGAGTGAGGAACTAGCATATCAGCTGGATTGCATAATTTCTTTAATTTTTTGGACTTGAAAAAGAAATAATCAGTTAAAATACTTCCCTAGAAATATTAAATTTAGGTCTCAAATTGCATCCCTTATACCTTGAATTGTGTTCAAAGCCTGGCATTGCAAAACGGGGTGTGGGGGTGGTGTTATTTTGTGAATGTAGCATTAACAAAAAGGATGGGAAACATATTGGGCAGATGCCAGGAGTAAGTCATGTGGCTCAGCACAATGAGGAGTAGCTGTTGTACTTCCTTTCCTATAAAGGAAAGGAAGTTATTTCTCTGTTTCTTTTATCATAGTAATCAGCCTTTATACTTGTTAGTGAACTGTAACGACTTTGAGATGTCAGTAGGAGTTTATTACATTTATAGCAGTCAATGCCTTTTTTTCCCATTTGCTTGGTTGAAAATGGCGTCTTTGTAGAACATCTCACCTGTCTGAGTTTCTTTAAATAAATGTAATATAGGCAGTTCAAGACACAGCTGATAATGGATGTTAGATAATATCTTGGATACTGCAGCATAAATTGTAAGATGACTATATTCTGTCGTGATGAATATTAGATAATGATACCTTTTCCCTGTAAGAATAAATTATTTTATTATTCAGAATGATCTTATGAGCTCTTTGAATTCATGGGAAATAACTTAGTAGAAACCATAAACTATTCAGATTTTGCTAATATTCTAATCACACTTGCATCATTCTTAATTATGAAGTTGAGGGACTGCCAAAAAAGAGACAGAGGCAGCATATAACAGCTTCCCATTAACTCTGTACCGTTGGAGAGCTGGCACTGTGAGTGCCCTTGTGTTGTAAGATGGCTTAGATGTTTTCTGTTCCCAGTGTTCAGCTTGCACAGCTCTTCCAGATGTTCCACATCATCACTGCCCAGCTGTAGGCTTTAGATTTATCACTCAAGAAAGCTTTTATCATATATTTACTGCTTAGGGTGAGACAACAAAGTTGCTTGCCTCCGCAAAGCAGCAGGGCTCAGGTCTCCCCATAGGGATTAAAAATGTACTGTCAAAACCAGTGTTGGCTAAAAGCTATGATATTTCCTGGTGGTTATAGCACTCTGCTGTCTCCTCTGGAGGTAGAAGTAACCCACAGTACTTTATCCCTCATGGAGGACCTTGGCCATGGGGCTCTCATGGGAGGTTCATGTTTGGAGTGCTAATTTGACCAGAGGATGCTGTTGGTAGAGTAGAAGCACTGGGCAGCCAAACTGAAGGTCTTGAGAAGTGTTTATAGATCTGTGAGACAAATCCTTTAGATCTGAAATGTTCTAACTCTAGACTGGAAGGCTAACATTTTTCACAGGATCAAAGGAGCTCTACCGTTAAAATTGCCATTTTTGACCCAGACTACAGGCTGATTGCACAGATAAACCCCAACGCTACTGATTATTTATGCAAGAGTCTCTAAGGAAGCATATTCCTTAAAGATGCTGCTTTTCTAAGGATGAGTAATGTGTCATCTGGGGAGTCAGTAAAATACAAAAGACTCTTCACCGAATGTTTTCTCCTTGATAGCTCAAAGGTTCAGCGCAGAGCACACTAGGAAGGCCAAGTAAATGCTTGCAAAAGGAGGGAGTGATAAAGGCCTGTAGTCTTACAGGTTCCAGATTATCACAGCTTTGTATTTTATAGTGGGATGTGTTCAGAGACAACATAATGTACATTAATGAAGGGGTGGATTTTTATCTTAGGCAAAAACAAGAGGCTCCCAGCAATGTTAATACAGCTTGTGTAGTCACATTGCGAAATCTCCTAAGCTTCAAAGAGCTGTTTTTACTTTATGAGCCACAAGACAATCAGGAGGAGTCTAGTTGTTTTTGCAGCAAAGTAGTGTAAGAGGTTTACTGAATAGTAAACAAATATATCATGAAAGCATTGCAGAATGCTCAGGGATATAGAATAAATGATGAGAGGCACTTGTCTGAAGAAGGCACACAAAGCATAGATTTTAGGGCTCTGGCTGCAACCAATCAACTCATTGATATAAACCACGAGCAATGGGCACAAATTTCATTCTGAATATACCTTTCATATACTCATGGATATGGGGAGATATATGTATGTGTAGATATATGTATTCTAAAGGAGTCCCACTGAACTCCTTTCACTCTGGATGATAATTCTTGCTATCATCTCTCATCCTCTTTGCTGAAATTTTAGGGATCTGGTCTTGGAAGTTTACACCAACTCCAGAGAATTTGTGTTCTTAGAGTCCATATGGAGAGAGAAAACCTCTCCAAAATATTTTAGAGCCGGGGCTTAAACCTATTCCAGCTGTGCAGACCTGACAGATTTTGCCCCAGGAGTAGTTTCTCATTAAAAGCCTACCTGGTCTGCATTGTCTTAGACTAGCTTGTTTGGATACATATGGAATTTGGAATATACAATAACGCCAAAATTATACATCATAGATTTTTTTTAAGGGTGGGAGAAGCACAAGAAAATTTCACTTCCCCAATAAAGACCAAGCTCATGCTGGTTCCCTTTTGGCAGACTAAGCCACATGTTTTTGAGGCAAAACGTCAAAACTAGTATTTCAAACAGGCAGAAAATTAAAACAAGAGCAAACGTTATGAAGTACAAGAAAAAGAGTAAATGTTGTACTTTTTTTTTTAATGAGCTCACAAAAACATGAAATTCCCCATGTGGAGATAATTTTTTTGGTGATAACTCCGGGGGGAAATTTCTTTCTGGTTTCCTTAGCAGATTTTCAAATAAAGAGCAGTCCATGCAATCCTGTTTGGCTGATGGGAGCATGAAAAAAATATCTTCAGCTATTAATTGGGGGAGATACATTGAAAATTAAAGAAATCTTGGAGATATTCCCTTCATGTTCAGGTCATGTAGAATCACATTCCATAAAGCACTGTCAGAAAAAAGCTGTTCAGGAAAGACTATTTTTAAATACTGAAGCTTTTAGCACTTGCTGTATAGTTATGTATATACAACACTACAGTTATATAGAGATGGCTGTGCACATGTATGTACATGCACATATATCTTTGAGGATGCAGGTGTATCTCTGGTTTTGGAATGTTGGCTTGTGAACAAGCTGAACTTTTATTTCCAGAGCCTCTTTGTAAAAATCCTTGATTAAATAGGGCAGGTGCTTGGGGAATCTGTAGGGCAGGATGAATGGGTATGAGATTAATGAAGGTCTGCTGAACTCTAGAAAATGTTGACTACTTTAAAAAAAAAAAAAGATGGTGATATGCATATTTAAACTGGACACAAGGTGTATGAAAAAATTTGGGAAATAAATTGCTGCTGCAGTATAAGAGATATAAAATTTATGTTCTTCCATTTGAATGAGCTCTAGCTTTCCAGTGGCTCAGAGTCTGCAAAAAGTTACAAGTGAACCCATAGTCTGGGTCCTTAGAGCCGGCTGAAGAATCTCCCACATCATGATGGGGATTGGCCATATCAGACTGATTTTTGCGATCATAATCCCTGTAATTCCAGTTCAGCTGTATTAAGTGATTTCCATGGTGAACCAGAGCATCCCAAACCCTGTGGTGGTCTCCCCCAGCTACCAGAGGCCATAGTGAATAGGTGGTTGCTATCTGGAGACTGATGAGAACAGACAGTTAGTTCCCCAGTGCTAGCAGCCCTCAAGCATGCAGCTTCAAAATGCCTCACATGGTATTTTTATAAGAACAGATGAATATAGTCAGATCATGGGTGAAGTTGAGAGGTACTGGCTGCCTGATGGAGCTCTGGGTCACTAAATGCCAAGAAATACAATTGAGGAAAAAAGTCCAGTGTACCTAGACAATGATGGGCTCTTATTACTAAAAGTTATACTAAAAAGCTTTCTTAAAACACCAACTCAGTGTTTTCCAGTGGTCAGAAAGGCAAACAAGCTGTTAGAAATTAATTAAGATGGAAGGTGAGAACTGACGAGGAAACATCTTTCTGCCACTGTAAAAGTACAGTTGCCCTCATATCATGAATATTTCTTTATCCAAAGAGAGGTAGCTGAGCTATGGGAGGGTGCAGAAAAGGGAAACAGGAATGACCTAGGGCACAGAATAGCTTCCCCTTGAGAGGAGACTAACTGGATTAGGACTTCGGGTTGTAAAGAGACTAAGGAAAAAAAATGAGAAAAATCTATGGAATAATAAAGGAGTGGAGAAGACAAGTGGTTATTTGTTGCTTCTCAAAGATCATGGTTATAGAAAGTCCTGTGGTACTCACAGAACATCTTCAGAAAGAACCAGGACACATACAGGATATTTTCACGTTCTTACAGTATCTGCTGCTGACTGCCAAAGAAAAGATACAGGGATAAATAGGCTTCTTGTCTGCAACAGTGTAGCTGTCTTTATGCCAAACCTAGTCATCATTCCAACTAGTGCTGTGTCCAGTGTGAAAATTAACAGTTCAAGTGCAAGGATGTGTCAAACAATTCAGAAATTATGGTTCCTATGACAATAATTGATAGCCTCACATCATACATGATTCATTTTAGGTTATCTATGCTCTAAATGTACCTTGTTGCGTGAATTTCATGGTATGTGTCAGATAAGTTTCACAGCAGCTTTATTGTCCATTTTCTCAGAATAGCTCAGGATACCTAAAGGTTAATGATTTTGTTCTAGCACTGTGCTGATGGCCCCAGTGGGCTGGACCTTGAGTTTGATACCTCTTCCCAACACAGCATTTATACCAGGCCAATCTTTGCTATCAGTGTGTTAGGTGATTTGGTCAGGGGAGCAGCTGTAACTAGACTAGCACTGGCACTAATAACCCACATGATACAGTCCAGGAGAGCTGGTTGATTTTTCAAGGATCACATCCAAGCTTAAGAGTGGAACAGCCTGACCTGAGAAATCAAGCAAAGGTGGCAGGAGACTTGCATGAATGAACAAACAGCTTATATAAAGCATTCCGGGAGTCCTGCAAAAGGCCACAAAGATGCTGAGAGGAATGGAGCACTTGACATGAGGAGAGGGTGAGAGCGTTGGGACTGTTCAGCCTGAAGAAGAGAAAGTCCGGGGGGATCTCATCGATGTATATAAATACCTGAAGGGAGAGTGCCAAGCAGATTAAGCCAGGATCTTCTCATTCTTGTCTTGTGACAGGATAAGAAACAATGGGCACAAATTGAAATACAGGAAATCCACTGAGTTTCCACTAAAATTAAGAAAAACCTTTTTTACTGTAAATGTGGTGAATGCTGAAACAGGTATCCCTACAGAGGCTGAGCTGATTCTTGGCAAAACTCAAAACCTGACCCACAGTCCTGAGTATCCTGCTGTAGCTGATGCTGCTTTGAGCTGGAGGTTGGTCTAGCTGATCACAGAATCATCGAAGTTGAAAGAGATCTTTAAGATCACCAAGTCCAACCGTTAATCATTAGATCCAGAAGTACCTTCCTGCCTTAGAGATTCTGGTTAAACCATCAGTGTTGGAGTGATTACACCTATGGGAGCAGCTGGCTGCAGTGCAGTTATGTTGCAGCTCTCTGGAAGCAAATCTAATGGAAAGCTTTAGGGGAAAGGTTCTGTTAAAGTGCATTATATGCAGATGTGTCCATACACGCAAATACCAAGTGCCCATGGTACTTCATGTATAATTTGGCTAAGTGCCTAGAGTTCTGTATTTTTACCTGGAGTCATTTCTCTATGCAATAGTGATGTGCCTACACAGCTGCGCTGTCATCCACTTTCATATGTCTTGGCATCTGGTATACTGGAAGGTGTTAATGAAGGTGCTTAACATCCCATTCCTAATATTCCATTGAAGCTTATGCCTAATCATAACTTTGAGTATCTAGTCCTAACAAAATACAGCATTTTCAGCTGCATTTTAATGCATTGTGATGTGAAAATTCTGTTAAAGGGAGGTGCCAAAACAGTTTTACAGAAATGGCTTCATTCAGCCTCCTGAAAAAGTCTTGATTAAGACTGGATAATGACAGATAAGTAAAATTTTTACTGTTGCGTGATAAACGTATGTTTATTGAACCAATACATTGATGTGGGTTTCACATAGGCATTTTTTCTCAGAGATTTTGTAAATCACTTTTCAATGATAATGACAAATAGAGACTCTGAGGAATGCTGCAACTGGTGGGTAGAAAAGGAAGAATACTCTAAATACCAGGTCAACAGATTTCTCTG
>NW_008671952.1:17578-51458 GCF_000695815.1 Acanthisitta chloris | reverse complement strand
AGAGTGTTGCTCAGACTGCTAGTTTATCTTGATGGAAGATAAATGCTCCACAATCTGTTTAATTCATATTTCTGTGGTCTAAAGATAAGAAAATTAATTTTTGAGAGTTCAGTGATAGAATGAAAATCAAATTTACCATAGTCTCTGAACCATAGTTCAAATTGGTCTTGTCAAAATATTTCATCAGCATATAGTTAAGAAATGGAAAACTCAAAGGTTTCAGACCTTTATAATCAAACAAGGACAAAAGTTTGACTCTGCCTCACCCAGTGCTTTCCTCTGAAACAAAAGCTGCTGTGATGTGGGGCTGGAAGTAGTGGGGGATATATCTAAGCCTGGGGGAAAGAATATGTATGGTATGAAAGCTATGAAATGTAGCAGTTGAGAAAGGCAGTGATAGGTAAGTGTTTCATGGGCATTGATGCATTTGTTGTTGGTATGCTAGTGGTTTGCTGTGTTTTTCTTTTAATCTATGATCTATGGATAAGTAGCTGAGATCCCCCTGAGTGTCAGAGGCATAATATCCTCTGCTTTAAAGAGCATCAGATTCATAGCCAGAAGTCCCATCTCTCTTAAGAGATGTTACCTTTTTACAGTAATGCATGTAATCAGGGAAGATTCAAGACGGTATCTGCATCTGTCCTTAATCCAGCAGAGAAAGTGTTTCTACTTGAGAAATTATAGGAAAAAGGTGTAGAAGACAAAAAGAATCAAGGAAACTTCATATTCCCCTAAGGCATTAGGGGGTTGAGTTGAATACATAATGTCTGTTTAAAAAAGAAACAAGAAATCCCAAAGCCTAAAGTTTCCTTTTGATTGCTTATGTGTCTTGGCGATAAGGGTGCTTTAGTATAACTGGTAGCAAACACTGTTGGAAGAGTCTGCAGGATTTTACTTGAACAGGCACAGATCTGTCATACGTACATCCAAAAATGTAATTCCTACTTGTTTCCTTCTGAAATTAGTTCTGGATTATGGTCTTCGGGGAGAGCCATGGGGTCCACTGAAGCTTTATGATGATCTTATTCTGGTTAAACCACAACTGATCTTTATGGTACACTAAAATGATGTGGCCAAAAGATTATGGGACATTAATCTGAAAAATGTCCGCAAGCTGGTGTGGAATCAAATTATATATCACTGAAGCTGAAGAACAAATCTGTAGGCTAAAATGTGCTGATTTACATAAAACATTGTAATTTCTAAGAAAATTTACAGAGCAATCTCTCTTTATTCTGTGCTGCATAATAGCTTCTCATTTTTATTCAGGTCTTGAAAATTTGGAAGAAAAGCGATGTGCTGAAAAATAGTATGACAAGGCAAGTTCCCTTGACAGTGAAAGTGGAATCGACTTGGTACATGGGGCCAAGTCATCTCTTTAGTTTTTTTCTTTGAGGGGAAAAAGATAAAGATCCTTATGCTAATATTTATGTAGAACAGGTAGTTAAAATAATATAGCTAACTTGTAAAAAAATAAAATTAAGGAAAACAGAATAATACAAGAACCAAACCATGTGTGGTTTTGTTTGGTTTTTTTTAATAGGGAAATTCAAAATTCTTGTGGCATGGTTAGGACATGTAACCACATAGGTCTAATTTCAGGAGATTTAAATGCCTCCTGCTCCTGCTAAAACTCTGTAGAGCAGATAATCGGTTTGCATATCCCACTTAGAAAACTTTTAATTAGACGCATCGAATGAGGCAGACCATGGTATGCTTGCCCTGGCTGAGAAATGCATTGTTTAATTAGTACCTCGTGCTTTTGAGGGCAGTTGTGGGATGAAGCAGTATTGCAAAAGTAATGCAGTCTGTTTCAAAATAGTAATTTATAGTTTTGTGCACAGAGAACATTAGGGAAATGAGAAACAAAATGAGGAGAAAAAGTTTAATGCTGGAGAAAAGCCATGAGGCTGAACTAAGCCAGGAGATCAAGGAGACAAGTGGGATGCAAGAGTTTGATCTCAGGGTATTGCTGGTTACAATTACTTTGTTGCTATTTAAATAGGAACCCAAGCCCCAAGCAGGGTGGAAGTAAATGCAGAATTAAATTGGAATGCTTTGTCTTAATGAGAAATCAAGGAATGGAGAAATAGGAACTTTTATTGTCTGATGAAATTCAGTAACTTCTCAAAACCTCCATTCTAGATTGCTGTGGTGTTTGATGGGTTGTGGCAGTTGACCAAGGCGTAGCAGTCACTCACTAATGTGAGGTGAGATGTGTAATCTAGGCTTTCATGCCTCTTACAGGCTAGTGACACTATAGAGTTGTGGTGCCTTTGCTTATTCCTTGGTAATGGGCTCTAAAAGTCACAGTGGTGGGAATAAACTTTTGATTTGCCTTCCTTTCCACAGGGTCATAACTGTGTTTCTTGCTGCCTTCTCTGTTAATTTTCCCTCATTTTGTTTCTAGGGTACTACTCTGATTCCCTCTCATCAGTGTGTTTTCAGAATGCCTCACTATAAGAGGTGCCACGACTCAGAGGTGATGAACTTGGTACTGACCTGACACCTGTGCTAGTTACTCTACCTCCAGCTTCTTGTTTTTAAGCTTGTAATTCTCACTTTTTGTTTACCTTCCAGTCCGTGTGACCATGAAATAGGAATGTAATTGCTCCCTCAGTTCCATATTGATTTAGGCTTCAAGTTTCTACTGATTTGTATGAAAAGTAACAAAATCTTGCACACCTAATACATTAGTAATAGAATCATAGAATTATTTAGGTTGGAAAAGACCTGTAAGATCATCAAGGCCAACCATAAACCTAACACTGCCAAGTCCACCACTAATTGTACACAGAAGAGGCAGCAAACCTGCACAGCATAGTTGAACATAAGTATTAAATGCAATAGTCATCCACTGAACAGGCAGTGGAAAGAGTTGATTTTTCTCTTTGTTCATTTCATGAAAACCAGTGGTGACTATGTGAACCATTTTGTTAAGACACAAGCTGATGTAACTATTGTAAATGGAGGACTGTTAGATACATCTGAGAAGTGTAGGAGTAATCTCTGGTGATCTGAATTTAATTGGATGAAGGGATGAAGATAGAGAAAGATATTTAATACATTTTTAGAGGAAGGAGGAAAACAGAAAAGAAGCAGTCATACAGAGACAAGAAGATGAATACATAGATCTGATTTTCTTACAGACAAGGAATAGGAATCCTCACTGGATCAGTCTGTTAGCTAATGAATGAGTGAATAATTACTGAAATGCCTTTCACAAATGATGCTTATTTGTTGGTATCGTGTTGACAGCTTCAGGAGGGAGGTCAGTGAGTTTTGAAGACAAGCACAGCCCTGCATGTACATCTGTTCAGGTGTCTGCTTCGGAAGGTGGTCAGAGCATATGAGACTGTTTTGATAGGGTAGAGCAGGTTCTAGCTCCCAGAGGACAGTGTGACTTTGCACCTTTGCTTAGCAATAAATCCCATTACAATTTGTTTTCATTAAAGGCATGAATACAGGGTACGTTCTCAGGAGTGGCAGTAGAGACAAGAATGAACTGCAGAGATTTTAAAAAAGGACATAATGTGCTGGTTCGAAAGCAAACCGGTGAAAGACTCTGAGTCAGAAGTACAATTTAATATGAAACACAAACAAAACAACAACAAATATAACAGTATAAATTAACAACCCAAAAGAAAGAAGCCCCTGACAGTCAGCAAGTAACCCGACACCTGTCAGTCAGGGCGTTGATAGTAGTCCTATTGAATGGTGCTGCAGTCCTCCTGCAGTGATGGGTCTGTGGGAGCAGTGGTCCCGCAGATCCGATCCTCTCAGCAGCAGCCCCTTGGCCTCTGGGGATCCAGCAGGTCAAAAAGGGTGCCTGTGCTGGTCCAAACCCCAGCTTATATCTCTGTGGGGATGATTGGCTCCCCACCCCCATGTGGGGATGCTCAGCTTCCCCTCACCCCCTGAGGTGAGGCATCTCACGATGGAACATGTAACTCTCTGCATGCCTGAGTCCCAGACAGCCCATTCAACAGAGACAGCCCCTGGGGGAGCCATCAGGGACCAGCAGGAGATAGCGATCACTGCCCCACTGGCTGCTTTAACCCTTGTGGAGACGACAATAGAATACATACCATTGGCTACCCCCACACTGCAACCCAGGACACTTAACTACTGAAAAGTAACTCTGAATGCACAGATTTTTGTTATTGGGTTGGGTTTCCTACTGCAAATCTAATATGAGTATCTGCCATGTTTAACTGCAAGAGGATACTCACGTTGTGAGAGCTCCTGAGCAGAGGTACATGTTAATGTGCTCCCAAATATTTCAGCCCACTGCTTGGAAGCTGAACCTTATTTCTCTATTTTTTTTCACAACATCCTTTAAAATGTTCACTAGAGTTGGTTTTCCTGGCATGTTGCTTGGTTAAAATGCAACAGCAGACATATAAATTGTACCAACTTGTGTGTGAATAGGTGTATATATATATATATGAAATATGTATTACATCTTAAATTTTACATTTATATATGTAAATTTTACACATACATATGTATATATGTGTATATGTATGTATATGTATGTGTAAATTTTACACACACACACACATATATATTTAAAATTTATTATGTAAGTAAAAGATGGAGTCTGTCTATACTGAAGGAACTGGGTGATGTGGAGTAATTAAGCTTAATAAATTCACTTCTCTAATGTATGTACATTAATGCCCTATCTGATGTCAGGTATTTCCAGCCCTCCTGTGTCCAATGGGAGCTGAATGTAAACAGCAAACCAGGGCTTCCCCCTTCTTTTGAAGATATGTAGTCATGGCACTGAGAACAGGACAGTGCTTGTGGTATCCTGTAAAGGGCAAAATACATTGCAGTTCAACTTTCTTCTTGTTTTTTTTTCTACTTCATAGCTAAACAAGTAGGAAATAAGATGAGTGAAATGTTGCAGTTAGTGCTGATCAGTGAAACCTTCTTAAAGGTCACAAAATGTCATCTCATTTTTCTCCATTGTCAGTCACAAAAGCTGGGTCAGCTGCTTCCTGTGTGTGTGTGTGAGAGAGAGGGAGAGATAGAGAGGCTCAGTTTTGGGGGGAAAAAACCCACTGTGTGTGTGTGTGAGAGAGGGAGAGATAGAGACGCTCAGTTTTGGGGGGAAAAAACCCTGAAGACTTCTGTTTTCTCTTCGAGGAGGTCTCTATCATCATCCATGCATGTGTATCAGACAACATTGCCAAAAGCTGAGGTGATTATAAATGTAAATTGCTGAAGGCCAAAATCTTTATGTTCTAGGAAGCCCTTGGCAATTATTTGGCCAAGAACCATCACAAAGGTCTCAGGCCAGCATTGCCTTTGAGAGTGTTACTGTACTGCAGTGCCATCAAGCCCTTGTTTAAGGGGACTTAAGAGAGTTTAATTATGGCATCTTACTGCAGTGGAACATGAATTAATTTTTAAGTGTGTTAGGTGTAATAGGATAATTGCAGGAGAGTCCTCTGTGGGGTCAGGCATGATGGATACTCTCAGGGAGTGTGGAGCACCATTTGGGAGCAAGAGGACAGCAGAAAGCTGCTTTAGGAGTGATCAAAGCTCTTAGTGATTTTTGCTGGAGATGTCACATGCACTGGAACCAGCCCCTGTGGCTGGGCTGGCTGGCGTCAGCAGCCTAAAGCACAGCACATTTGCTGTTCTTC
Organism: Acanthisitta chloris; assembly: GCF_000695815.1. Classification (NCBI taxonomy): domain Eukaryota; kingdom Metazoa; phylum Chordata; class Aves; order Passeriformes; family Acanthisittidae; genus Acanthisitta; species Acanthisitta chloris. Next base: position 45,801 of record NW_008671952.1, on the reverse strand, counting down.
CCAAGCCTCTTGTTTGCTTGGGTTTTACATATCATTGGTATAAACTCTGACACAGGTTCATAATTTTTTTCATACCCAGAAGTGCAATTGCCAGAGGCAGTTAGTAAGGCTTGCTGTAAAATAGAGGGCTTCAGACCAGCATGGTGCTCTTTCTTTGGCTGAGACTACTGGCAGATGCTGAAGAAGAAAATTTGTCCCACTGATAGACACTATGGAATAACCTTCCTAGAGGGGAAGTTGCCTTCTAAATTAGTGCAATTACTCTTTGTCTTACTCACTAAAGTACTTCAAAAATTTTTTTTACAAATATCTCATCTATATTTTAGCTTGCCCAATATTACTTAAAGGCTTCTGTTTTTCTGTGAAAATTGTGTCTTTGGGCAATCCTTTAAAGTTATTTAGCCTTCATGTTGTCTTCTGACAGCATCTTCCCCAAGATAATCCCATGGGAAGTCTTCTGCCACTGCCATAGAATACTTCTCTTTTTATTAGTTTATTTGTATGTCCTGGTGTTTATGTTTACACTGAGAGTAAAGGGTTAATTTCATAGCTTTTGCTGTTTTCACACATTTTGCCTATCCTCTCATTAATTGTTATTTTAATATTTTTTTAATGTTTCCAACTCTTTGTTATAGGCTTTCTGTGCTCTTTTCTGTGCTCTTGTGCTCCTAAATTCATTTGTTCTTATGGGATGGATTATCTTCTGACTGCATTTTTTGTGAGATGGGAGGACCATAGAGAAGCATAGTTTGCTAAGAAAATGGTCTTTAACCTTTTCAGTAATTCTTTGTGTTGCTGATTACTGTGTTCCTTATAGTTGGCTTGCTCTTGTTCTCTTTGTTGCCATTGTCCATGTCCATTACATTTTCGCTAAGCTATTGCAGTGACCTCCTGGCCATGCCCTTTAGCAAGTATATTTACATATTGCATCAGAACAGATTGCTAGCTAAAGGAGATCCAGCCACATCAGTGCCATTGGAATATATATCTGTATAAAACAAATATTTAGGTATAGTCTGCAACTTCTGAACTTTCCAGTAATACAACTAGTGTCAGATCCTTATTAAGAAATTGAAAATCCAGTTATTTAACCAGACTGCACTGAACTAGAAGAAGAGGCGAAGAGATAGAATAATATTCTGTTTCAAACTGAAATAGGACTTCATGAAATCTGCAGCACAGTGATACTGGTGGCATTTTTTATTTTTCGTTATTTTTATTCTTTTGCTGTTTTGTTGTTTGCTGACTTTACTTATCAAAAGCAATGAGGAAAGATTGTAAGGAGCTGAATTGTACTGCTAATTCTGTGTTTATTTCTGATCAAATTGCTTTCCTGTCCTTTGATTTGTGAGGAAGGGGAAGCATAAATGGATGACTAAAGGATTCAGCTGCATAACTCTCCTTAATTTCTGCGGCTGCTATCTGGTTGAACACTGCAACAGACTTTAAACATCCCTACTGGTGCCCACAGTGTGCTGAATAAGATAGAAAATATTGTCTGGTTCAGCTTTGAAGAGTCTACAGTCTGAGTGAAACAGCAACAGAGTGATACTGTGAGAATAAATTATTATATAGATTTATTGTTTTCAATGATTAACAATGCCATTTACTCCCTTTCTGTGGAACTTGTCAGAAGAGTGAATTGGGGTTGGGCATATATAGCACAGTGGCTGAAGTCTTGTGGGGAAGGGCTGAGCCAACATGTGGGAGATAGAAAAAACCCACTAGGAGATCATGACTCCATTGCTGATGTCACTATTCTGTTGCTATCATGTGGTGGCGATGCTCTGAGCTCACGGGCTGTAACTCAGGAGACTTGAGCTTCTGCCACATACTACCATGCATCTTAAAACCAGTCATTTTATACTTCTGACCCAGTCCTCTTTGGAGAAATTTCTAGTTCCTAACTCTGTGGTGAATTTGCTAAACTGCTGTGAAATGCCTGGGTAGTAAGCCAGTCAGTGATGTATGAAGCAGTACAAGCAAGTGGGAAGGACTCTGGGGATGTTAATGTGTTTTCAATAAGTAAGGGTCAAAGCATATAGAGAATGTGGTGAACGAGCAGCAAATCCCAGTTGGAAAGGCAGATGGTGCTCATTATGGAATGGTGAATGACCGTCCCCTTGTTGATGCTGGGAAGACACAGCACCACTCACACATATAGATTGTAAACATGGTGGGAAGACTGTCTCTTTGTCCTGTAAGAAAAGCCTTGTTTCATTTTGGGTGCTGTTTTGCTAAGTGTGCATAGCCATGGTGCTACAAGTGCAGAACAGTTGAGCATTGAGGTCTCCCAGGATGCAAGAATGGAAAAACTCTCTCGGATTCTTGGGTCCAGTCCATGAATGGTCCTAGTAGTCATATCACAGGAGGCTTTAAGAAGTGTCTCATTGTCCAGTCAATGAGGATGCTTGCCCCTGTGACTTCCACTGCAATAACCATTACAAATTACACCCTGCTGAGGAGCTGTTTAGCATTTAGATAATATATTTTAGAAGTTTAATACTCCACTCTTATGTTCAGATAGAATACATTCCAGTTCAGGATGTACTGATAATATGTAAAGACAATACTATTTCCAGTTTAGTTTATCTTTTTTCCTCTCCTTCTTTCTAGTTTTATTTGAAAGTACTATGTTTATTTTAGCACCCTAGGCTGCTGCCTGCTTTCATTTTACTTGCTTTGGCTCTGTTCTCAGTGATGGTGAGAAGGAAGTACACATTGCATTTAATCCTTGCCCATTAGTCATGTTTATTTATTTGCTGATGTATTATGCAGACATTTCCCCCTCAAGAAAACTTGTCCGTGCTACTGCAAAACAGACTTCACCTATGAACATTACCTGCCTGGATGTGTCCACAGGGCCAGTTCTCTGCATCTGGAGAAAACAGAAATTAAATGAAATTGCAGAAGAAAGCCATGAGGAAAATAGCAGGAGAAGTAGATATATTTTATGCCATAACATTTCTGCATCTGTTTGTGTAGTAAAGGCAAAAAGGTGAAGCTGTAAGAATTGCTTTTCCAAGACCCCTACTGAGGATTGCTTCCTTTGCCCCATGTACATGTTTTTCCTGGTTGTGGCAAGCAGAAAGAATGGATCAGCAAGCCATGCTGTTCAATTTTTCACTTTTTCTAGACAGGCCATCTTTCATGGTTTCAATGTAAAGTGTAATATCTGTGTGGCCTTGTGGATTAGGTCTCTTTCATCTGTGCTGTGTAATTTGACTGAGAAAAGCTATGTTTTATAACTATTAGTTACAGACTATGTCTATGAAATTATAGTGTCAGAAGCCATACAACAAGCATGTAGAAAAGAATGGATATTGTTGAGATCTGCTTTGCTTATTTTTTGACTATTGCCAGCTGAAATACTGGTAAAAGTACTATTTAACATTTATTTTCTTGCTAGGGATTGAAAATGTCTATAAATTGCCTTTAATTTATGATCTCTGATGAACTATGACAAGCTGGTGAGCTGATTGTTGTCTGCAAGAGAAGAAGGTCAAACAAATTGCTTTTCTGTCATCAAGACATTTCCTTTGTTTAGATCCATATCAGAGGGTGTTGTTTGGACTTCCACATTCCTGGATATTTCTCCCTCTTCTGCTATGCTCAGGCCACAGGTGCAGAGGGGTTCAGAGGCAGAAGATGGGCTCATGACAGCAGTCCATTGACTCTATCAGGGCTAAGTCCCTGCATCAGTGTAACACTTAAATATGTGATTAACTTTTAGTACCTATAAAAGGTACCATTAACTTCTTAATGCTCGTTGTTAAATAACACTCAGCAGTCCTTTACATCATTTCACACTACTCAGAGCTTGTCTGGTAAGTAGTAAGCTGTATCTGTGGGGTAGACCCCATCATGGTTTTGAGGAGAGGAACAAAGTAATTACTCGCCTGAATTTATGCAAGAAACAGAGCAAATCTAGGACTTTCTGCCCTGTGCTCTTGGCTGGGTGCTGCTGCTTGTATTGTTAGCCATTTTTTCCTTGGTTGGGTTGAGCTGAGTTAATGTTTATGTTTATTCTACTGTCGTACGACTAAATTCACTCTTTTGACAACTTTCATTGCCAGCCAAGTTATTGTTGTATTTCAGCTTTTGAAATTTAGCTGTTTCTTCTGTACACTTAATAACTACATGGAAGACAGAGAGTCTTCGCATTTCCTTGTGGAAACAGTGGCTCGGTTTGCTGGAGGGAATATGCATCATGAAGTCAGATGTTTCTAATTGCTCCTTGTTTCAGGAATTGCTATTGAAGACTGAAAATCATCCTTAATGCATGAGTAAGCCTGATGAACAGATAGATTTAAAAAACATTGACTCAAAATAAATTTCTCTTGGAAGCAGAAAAATTGTTGACTAATTCTCGTGGGAGAGATACATGAATTTCTTGCAGGCTTTTTTGAACAATAGGACTTGAAAGAGGCTCATTGGAAAGAGAGAAAGGTGCCTTTAATCTTGTAACGTACTACTGTTGATTGCCTTTTGTCATTAAGGCACCTTCCTTGTATTAACAAAATTTCATACAGTCCTTAGAGAGAGAGGTATCATTCAAGAAATGCCTGTAAGGAAACAATAATTGTCCCAGTGTCATAGGCTGGAGTGTATATAAACCATAAATCCTCAACTAACATCACAGTTCCTGAGGCATTTTCTTTGGAAAGAAAAGAAAAATAAATATTCTAAGGTAAAGTAATGAGTAACTTGAAATAAGCCATTAGAGGAAATTAATATTTGTGGGTAAGGATTTGCTGCAGGTGAAGGTGAGGTTTTGCAGGGGGAAAAGGGCACTATCTACTACTGGTAAGGGGCAATGCCTGTGTGCTTCTAACTCAGTGTCCCCTCTCAGATAAGGCAGCAGGCAGCACCCAGCAACAGTAGAGGCAGCCCAAAGGCTGGCAGAAACACCTGAAAGTACCATGTTTTGTAAGACCCTGTGAAGGCTGGAGGTACAGCTTGGGAAGTGGAGGGAGGGCAGAGGACCCAAAAGTATTGCAGTGTTTGGATCCAGAAATGTCAGAATGTCATTTAGAACACCATCCAGCAATTCTGGATGCCTCTAGTTTTAGTTGCTTAACCTGAAACGCTTTACTGGCACCCAGAAAATGTGGACTCTCAAAATTACTGCATGTTTAAAAACTTTTGCCATCCCTGCTTTCATAAAGTGATGAAGTTAGTGACGGTCTGTCAAGGAGAGCATGGAAGCACTGGAGATTTTGTTGAGTGCAACTGGGGCAGACTCACTGTGTGGAGAGTCCTTGCTGCAGGACAGTAGGGACTTGTGTGGAGTTGTGGTCTGGGGACTCCTAGGCTGGAGCTGCAGAAGGCTAGAGTGGTTAGTAACTGCACTGTCTGAATAGTAAGTGAACATATCACTCTGAGTTTCCCTTTAAATAAAAAATGAAAAATAGCTAATTAAATCCTGCTTCTGATGTTTGAATTCTACACCAAACCCAACCTCTCTCTGATGTGTTTTTTCATTAATGTTATATCATAAAATGTAATTTAAACAACTTTTATAGCCCAACCAATCTATTTTGCTTATTATCATAATGGAAACATATAGGCAGTATAAATATATAAGTTAAAACTCACTTGAATTTTTCTCTGCCCCTGTGCCCCTTCACTGAATACAGTTAAAAACATGGAACTAAGCCTGTTGTCACCCTGTTAAACCCTTTATGCTTTGTGCCAATGCCATCTGTGGGTTAGTAGATAATGAACTTTGTTCCCATCAAGACTATTACAAATATTTTTCTCATAAAATATGGCTACCATCTATCTTGCATCTGCCTAACTAATTTCCTTTGATGTCTTAGATTTAAATCAAAGGTTTTGTAATAAGAGGTTTGGGGGTGTTAGTTATGCAGACCCTAGCAGTCAGCCCAAACAGTGAGACAAATCATATCTCAAAAAGTGACTGTCATCATCCTGAGAATAAGGAAGAGATATAAGCAATGTGAAAACAACCCAGCAAAAAAAGCTCCAAACACTTTTCATGTATAAAGCAGCCTTTAGAGATAGGGTTGTTTCTTTTACTCTTTTGGTTTTTTCATGCACAGTCAGATTTTTGGGGCTAAAATCAATTTCTAGTTTCTGAAGTGCTGTTTTAGTTCTGTGCCCGTATATGGAAAAGAAAGATTGTTGATAGGAAATGTTTGAAAGGAGCACATGACAAATACCCTGCTGTGAAGACAGGCAGGGCTGCTCTATGCAGAATTTTCAGTTAAACTTCACCAATAAAAAAGCATTTTGTTTTGCTTTTGTGGCCTACTAACAAGACAGTTTGCATGATTTTAGAGCTTTGTTATGAGGGAAAAATACCAGAAGGGTGATTAAAATGTGATCATGATAACTATCTTTAGGCATCTATGATACAGTTTACTTAATGAGTTGGCTTTTTTACCACAGTGTTCTCCTGGACACAGCAGGTGATGTGTTTGAAGGAACTGATTCTGCATCTCCTATAGAGCATGCCACACATTCAATAGCATAGATTTATGTGAAACTCGACATCAGAACAAACTGATGTGATTTAGATGTATCTTGTTTGTGCAGTTTGTTCCAAGATATTTTTTATGTATTCCATTTTTAAACAGAAATATTGGAAGACCTTAGGTAAAAAAAATATCCAGAGGAGTTTTATGGGGGGGGACGGACCTGAGGATGTGTTATCCCAGTCAAGTTTTGGTCATGGTTCAGTTTATGACAGTCCGTTCTCCCAGAATGAGAATTTATTTAATCATGTGTTGTGAACTGCCACAGCTACAAACTGAAGCCTGTGTGATGTCTTTCCTGGAAGCTGCTGTCTTTTTTATGCCTTAGATTTAAACCAAAGGGTAGATTTAAACCAAAGGGTTTGTAATGAGGAGTCTTGGTGAGTTAGTTATGAAGACCTTAGCAGCCAGTCCTAGCAGTTTTGAGCTCCAAACCCAGGATAAGTAATGATGCCATATCCAGCATGTGTGAATAGTCAGAGATTAATGCTTGCAAGGGACAGGGTGTTTTGCTGCTCGTGACAGTTCTTTTATATTAACTCTGGCTTTTGTGCCAGACTCTGCTACCAGGGCACTCCCAGGTGACTGTAAATTCTGCTGATAAATGTGAGCATCCTTGTGCCCCTGTGGCAGTGCCCGCACAGTGGCTGTTGTCACAGAGCAGCCGTTGTCTCTCCTGGCAGGAGCCAGCTCTACATCCATCCCACAGCACAAGAGCTAATGTTTTACGATGAACCGTCAGGAGTTAATGGAGCTTCCTGCAGTTACAAGCAGCCTCAAAGGATAAAGTTGTTCTTCTCGCTTTGACCTCTCTGGATGGTTTAGCAGAGCAGCATCATAATTTTGTGTCCACTTTTATCCTTCATGCTGGCCCCTAAATTTCCTTTTCATGGATCTGTTTCACAGACCACAGCAATTTGCACATGACCTAGACCAGAAAAGATGGAGAAAGGGAGAATAGAGAAAGCCACAGATATAAACCTCTTGTTTAGACCAGTGTATTTCTTTGTGTGGATCCTACATTATAAAATCTCATTTTGTTTCTGTCATAGTTTCTGTCATGGCAGAACAGATTCAGGTATTGAAGGTCTGGTAACTCCTGCTGTCTCTGCTCACTTCCAGAATGAAGGTTTCTTTATGCTTTCCTGATGAATTTGCTTGACCTCCAGGTGACCTGGCACCTCTTGTGGAAATAGTCCCATATACTTACAGGGATGAATCAAATGCATTCTACCTATGCGGTGCCCATTCCTCAGTGAGGCTGTGGTTACGTGTTGGGAAGACATAATGAGATGTGGCCTACACCCTCAGACCTTTTTGTTAATACACATATTATTGTTTAAGACTGTCTTCTTTTCTGCATGTGAGGGAAAGAAACCAGTGCAAAAATGTGTCTGAATGCTGTAATGAAAGTAGTGCTTGGGTCAAGAGTGCTTGGTGGAGACCATCTGGCTGCCTGGCCATCGGCACCTTTTTCTAAAGTCCTTAGGTTTCCTGCACCATGCTCATCACTTTGGACTTGGAGTATCATAAGCCATGGGCTGTGTTGCCCTGAGGAGTGCAGGAGGTGATGGTTGCTTCTCTTCTCATGATGTGAAGACAGTAGATGTGAGCAGTTACTCTGCCTTATGGGGCACTGAGAGGTTGTCTCTTATCCCTTTATTCATAGGGGGTTACGTGAGACCAAATGCAAAGTTTGTCATGAGAAGGATGATATCCCACAGAAATAAGACTAACAGGTCTGGGGAAGAGTCACCACCTTACAGCTTGCTTTGAACTCATTAGGTGCAGTTTAATCTGAACAAGATACCTGCTGTTGTGTTGGTGGGCTCAAGGAAGCTGCCAGAAGAGACAACAGCTTTTATATGCCTGCTGGTCAATCACAGTGACAACTGGATATGGGAAAAGAATTTGTTCAGAGCAGAAACAGAACTGACAGTGCTGTCGGCATTGCTTGGAGCAATTGCTGAAAGGCATCTCTTCAGTAGAGATCTTGTCCTAGCTGGGCTCAGCTCAGGATTGGAGGCTGTAAAATATGTGGCTACATGCCAAGGTTGTTCAGCCACACAACTGCTTTGGAGTGCAACAGCAGCAACTTAGGAAGTACTTCAGTGCTGGGGTACTCAGTGACTACAGGTAAATTTATGGCTAGGACGTAAGATTTTTCCATTAAATTATGTGCACAAAACTGCAAGAGAAGTTTATAAGGAAACATGACTATGGATATGACTACCTGTGAGGCAACCTCTGCACTGACATAAGTGTACAATGGCATGTATGGGTAGGATCACTCTCCCAACAGCTAGGGGAAGGATAATCATGACTTGATGGGAATCACACATTCTTGTGTGGGAGATGTGTCAGTGTACATTGTACTAAAGAGGAGTGGTCAATCCCCCACCCTGACATGCCTGGTGATAACAACACTTCCAGGGACAGAGATCCTAAAGAGCTCCTGGGACACTGTGTGCATTCCATGGCAGTGCTGGTCCTCTCCTAGCTAAGGGAAGGTGGAGTTGGAGAAGCTGTGTGATACAGTCCATCCTTTGAGCCTGCCTTCCTCCTGAGTCACTGGCATCACTGATTCCCCCTTGTGTACCTTCTGTGATGTGGATTCACCTCCTTGCTTGAGAACTGCTGGTCTCAAATGAAAGAAGAAAAGGTTAAACATCCATCCTGGCCAAAACTTGTGTTCAAGTTTCCTGTATCCCAGGTTAGTTTCATCCACTCCTTTGGCAGATTCCCTCTGTCTCTTAGAGTAATTCCTCTGGGTCTTTTGGAATTGAGCTAAAAGATGTGCTTGCATTGTTTCTGTATGGTTTTAAAGTTTTGCATGGTTTTAAAGTTGGATTGCATGGCTTTAAAGTTTTCCACTCTACAGCCTGGAGCTAAGAATATAATGGACATTGTGATCCAAGAATTCTTAGAAAATGCTGACTTTTAGATTAGTCTTTGCAATATTTATTCATAAATGAATATTTATGCACTGTGCTAGTTTTCTTAAATCAGATGTAAAGTAACTAAAATTTTAATTTTCTTTTCTATTCATTCATGCCAAGTATTGAGTGATGTAGAAGGCAGTTCAAACAAGTCTCTCTGTGTTGTCAGTCTGATGGGGTCACCCTAAAACAACTGTTTATGAACAAAATATGGTGGGAGCATTAGGTTATGTTTACTTGATTTAAGCATCCAAATCCAATTTGGACCTCTGTTGTGTCATGTTTAGCTTTTAAATTAAACTCTCAGGAAAATTATTGTTACCAATGCAGTAAGGTGACTAAAAAATTATTATTCCCAAAGATGCATGATTTGTGGTGTTTTTAATGCTGTGTTCTGCAGGTTGTAATGGGAGAAGTCAGGCAGAGATGATGTGCAGAATGAGCTCAATAGACATGTTAATTAAGAGACCTTAAAGATCATGGGGAACGACATGATTATTCCCTTTACTGGCATTTCATATTTTAATTTCCATTCACTGTAAACAGGAGCAGGCTTGTCTGAAATGTGGGTGAACAGGGAAATGGGAGAGATTTGTAGAAGAGGTACTCGGCATTATTAGCTTCATACACCACCCTACAGGTGCAGTTTTAATAGGAGGTATCTGTTTTAAATGAAAGAACAAGAAAGATGTTACTGAAAGACTTCTCCAAAGAGCACACCTGCCCTAGGGTAAGGTGTAGGAAGCAGTAGTGGTTTGCTTCTGAAAGTAGTTGAGCTACTGAAGTATCTTAATCATTGGACATGTTCTACAATTTTCACTTTCTTTTGTAGCCAGTACAAGAATGGGAGAGAAAGTCCTAGAGACTGACCTAAACATATCCCAATAAGGACAATACCTGTGTCACTAAGGGAATGTCTATACTATATGTAGTAGGATATAGCAATTAAAATTAGATATGAATATAAAGTGCTTACCATTTGCCAGCTTAGTCTTTGCTGTTTATGCTGACATGTTTCTAATCTTTAGAGACCCAGACTAGAGAAAAAATTAGTTATGAATATTCTTTTGATCCATGTCATATAGCTGGAACTGTGGTTATATGCTGCCTATTGTGACTTGGCTTTATACAATGTTAATGAAGGTATCTCAAAAATAAGGAAAGTTTTAGTGACTAGTTTTTCAGAGTATTGGCAATATACTTCAGTAGTAAATATTCTTGCTTTGCCAAAGCAATGACGCATATTAATGCTGTGGAACAACTTTGTGTATTTTCATCATTATGTGTTTGACATTTATCCTTCCCCATCTTGAGAAATTCTGTTGCATCCAATAACACACATCAAGACATAGAAATAAAAAAGCTTGCAACAGTGATTGTGAAAAAGAAAGCAATTATTTGTGTTTAATTTGCTTCAGGGATCAATGAACCTTGTATCTCAGAGCCATATAGTGTAGTTGAATATTCACCTCACTTTAAAAGTTTCCAACTGGTACTCTGGACAACTGAACAAGCCTTGTAAAGATTAATAAATAGGACCTAAACCAAAACCCAGACACTGGAGTTTAGAACAATCATATAAAAAGCAGAAAACCAAACCAACCCTAAATCTTGGGAGAACTATAAGATAGTCATTATTAGGACAACATTATGGCAGCATTATGGTATGATCTGTTCTTAGTATATGGACAGGAATTTGGATTACACTAATTTATGCTAAAGCAAAGTGAATCCGTACATGCTGTTAAGGTAGGGTCTTGAAAAACTCCAGTGATTCATTTGATGGTCTGGAAAGCTATTTAGTATAGAAAAAATACACTACTTTTGTATAATAATTACTTATGCAGTAATTATGCATTGTGCTGAGCAATAGGTTTCTAATCAGATGACAACACTAATTCAATCTGCCCATGTCCCTGCGAGGTAAGTAGTAGCTGTGAAATATTTATTGCTCCAGAATGGGCACTGGAGGTAGCAGAGGTAAAAGCTTTTTACATGGCTAAAATGGTGCAGCAGACACATGCACTGGTCTGACTCATTCCAAGACCTCTATGTGTTGTTTTTTTCGCACTGGAGTAACTTGGAAATTCTAGCCAATTTGTTGCATGACTTATGTTTTACTTGTAGAAACTTTCAGTCTCCAAATACTTCAGTATATTTTAATGGGCAGGTGGACTTCTGTAGCCTTGGACAACTTTTCCACTGCGTAATCCTGCAGTAGTACCAGCTAATATTGAGAAGCAATGTCATGTTATATGTAGTTGCATGTCATGCTGAGATGATACCAAAGGGTTGGTCCCACTAACTGTATCTCCATCAACCATCCATCCAATCATTCTCTTTGCCTTGGACTGTATCTTGTAATCAGATGATTTTGCACAAGAAATGTGCCAGAAAAGTGTGGCCAAGGATAAGAGGTTGAAGACTGGGGATGCCTCCTGTGATGGGAAGACGCTTGCTTGGCATCTGTGTAACATCAGATCAAGAACATCTTCCTCTTTTGCTGCATTCTTTCACATATTTGAAAAATGTTGTCATGTCTCCCTTGAGTTTTCTCTAAACTGAACACTGTAGATTGTAGTCTTTTTGTAGGGTTCTTTAGTCCCCTGGTCTCAAGCCATTCCTTGTGCCAATGACCAAGACACATGCTTTGCAGAGTTAGTTCACACTGTGCAATGCCCAAATATGACTTGACCAAGACATATACAACCTACTATCCTAAAGCTATTGCTTGGACTTAAGTGGGTTTTTTCTTGCTTTCAGGATGTGCAACATCAGAGCAGTTTTCTTCAAAGGTTACATTTGCATTATCAGCAAAGAATATGGAAAACTGCACAATTTTGGTTGATTACAAACTACAGATTCTCAAACCAGCACTGTAATTCTAATTGCTTCTTTCTGGGCCCTTCCATAAAGTTTACCAGCTAATTTGCACAACCATGTTCAGCTGTGAAAAGCTATGGCTCAGTCAGAGGCTGCACCAGCTTCCTCTTTTCTTTGTCTGGAGCATCTGTTACGATAGAATAGTAAACAATTTCTTTTTCTGAATAATCCCAAATAATTCATCCAGTGTAATTCACTCCAATGAAATCTTAGACAGCACACACATGCCTTTTGTTTTTCTGCAACTTCCTAGTTTTAAGAATATGTCTGATTGTTGTGTGTGATGCTAAATGGAATGTATTAGCGAAATGGAATGGGGACCTGTCAGTGGTGGCACAGACTGGCTGACCTTTATTGATGCTAAAAACAAAGAAGCCGCCAACATTCAAAATCAAGTGCTCTCAGAAACATGCAGTAAACTTTCTTTTAAATTCAGCTTTCAGTGAACAGAATGGGACAAAAGTGAGAAGAAATTTCTCTCTTTGAACAAGATTAATTAAATCCTAAAGGAACAAAAATGGTTTTGTGGAACTAGGACCACCAGTGGCTTCTGTACTGTTAGCTAGGGCAGGAATAGTTTCGTCATTGGACTCCCACCTGAAATTATTTTCAATAAGCATTAAAACACTGTTCTAGGAAGAACTCTTCACCTTAGCTCTTTGTCAGTGTCCATTTCTCCTTTGCTTCTGCAGGAAATAATACTGTTTCAAATGGAGAGGGAAGAAGTTAGTAGAAAGAACTGGGCAATGCAAGGGGTTTGCAAATCAGTTCTTTGGGCTACTGTTGGTAATTTACAAGCAACTCACTTGTAGAGCACTCTCTTGAAAAGAAAGCAGCTCTACAATAAAATGAAGGAGAATTTGTAGTGCCTTGCAGTCCAGTGCTGAGAAAAATCAGCTGGAGACATGAGTGCATTGATGCATTCCTGATGATCAGGAAAAAAACCACTCATGATTTTTGTTTCTAGAGCCAAGCTAAATCCCCATCCTTCCTGTGAATGGAGTCAGAGATTTGCAAAATTTAAGATGGACAAGACTAGTCAGAGTTTACTTCTGATCCGAGCATGAAAGGAAGGAGTGGTTTCCTTAAGAGCAAATAGCACATCTGGATACTTCATGCAGTTCACTGCTGCTCCTCACTGACAGATAACCAACCAGTCTTGAGCTGTTCAGATGCTTTAAGTGTTATCCCAAGTGGTGTGTATTTACAGCACGCAGAAAGGTCTCTGCAGAGCTCCAGTGTGCAGCAGGCATTCTGCCCCCTCCAGAGTCTGCTGTCACTGGACAAGACCATGCTGGATGGTCATTGGATCTTAGTTGGAGTATGCTTGGCAATAGTAAAAGAACAGGACTAAATACAAAAGCAGTTCTGCTTTTCAACACGTGCAAATGAGCAAAGCTTCAATAGTCTGCACTAAAGCTGATATTCTTATAATTTAAGAGAGTGTAAATGATGATATATCATTAATTTGGGGAGGGTATAACATTATTTAGGTAAAACTTACAGAAGGATATGAGGAATTCTGAAGACCCAACAAGGGCTGAGTGATTTGGGCGTCAGAGTGACATTTAAAGTTTATGGCAGATAAAGATTAATTTCGGATAAAGACGGGAAAAATCTATGCTCCAAATATGTGACTGACAGGATGTAAATTAACGGCAACCACTCAAGAAAAAGCTCCACCAAAACACAGAAATGTGGACAGTAATTCAATAGAAACAGCAGTCATTAAATAGCAGCTAATCAGAAAGTTGAATACTGAATTGGCTGGAAAAAATTGTTTCTAAGTTCCCTATGAACATAAGTGAAAAATAAAAAATTAAACTATGAAAATTTTCCACTTAAAATCAAGTATATCTGGCAGCCATTTTTAACAGCCCAGTTCCCATCTGCTCACTGAACCGAAGGCTATGCTGAATTCCTGTCTCAGGCATCCTTTGAATCTCCTGAAATTACTTAAGGACATGTCCTGTGCAAGTGAGATTGAGCTTTGGGACCATTGTGGCATCTGCTATCAACAGAGCAAGGAGCAGTACAGCTGGACTGTTGTTCCCTGCTTCCATATTCCAGTTTCCTTCCCAGGTACTGGGGAAACCTGGCTGAAGTATTGTCTCTGCCTTTGATGGGCAGTGCTTAGTGGTGTTGCAACTGCTGTTGTCATTGACTGTGTTTGGCAATGGGCTCAAACCCCAGGTAGAAGATGATGATCTGGTTTGCTCTTCGCTCAAACTGTTTGGCAGGTGAGGAGAGCTGTAAAAAGGTGCGAAGACTGGATGTACCCAGCACAGTGGTACTCTGTTGAGGGGGAGTCTCGGCACACTGGGGTAATACAAGTGATAACGTTTTGCTTTTGCTCAACTTCTACAACTCAAGTTCTACAGGCTGCAATAATAATATTGATATTTTAATAAAACCTCATAATCTGTTAAATTAGACCTGTATACATCATTAAAAGAGCAGCACAGGATCTCTGTTTTTGACGTCTCTTGACAGATAAATGATGGACATGATGCTAGACATCACAAGACAGGGAGTGTGACGACTTTTCTGTATTCAGTTTACTTTGATGGGAGATTAAATTGAAACTGCTATTGCCTTGGTTATGAAGGTGTGGAAAGAATTTCTGTCCTGTCTCATTTCTACAGATACTTGCTTTGAATGACCATTAATTTGGGGTTGGACTCTAGATGATCTTCAAAGGTCCCTTCCAACATAAGCAGTTCTGTGATTCTGTGATTCACTAACAGTTCATGTGAAAGTGAATGATTGTATCCCAGGAGGTTTCTGTTTCTCTTGCAGTCATGTTGTTGCTTCATAAACCTTAAGTGAGATCTTTCTGTGTAGTGGGACTCAGAAGTTGCAGCCTGACAGAAATGAAATGTTCTGCCTTATTTTGCCCCAGGGAGGACTTGTAGGTAACTTATCTCTATCTTCAGACATGTTTATTCATCACACAGCAGCATTGAGAGTTTTCTGGGAAAAATCAGATGTTACCTTTGCAGGAGCTGAGACTGCTCATGTAAACCAATGTCACCAGTTAAGTGCAGTAAGAGATAGCTGTTTCCTCCATGTAACGCAGGAGAGAGTTTGTAGATGATGTCTGTATTCTATCCAAACCAGAGGCATATTTCAATAGACATGTTCAGAATCTTTTATCAGTCACTAAGTGAAGTACTTCCAAAAAATTACACTTCCCTTCAAAATAAGGTGTCATTCCTTGTACAAAAAGATGTTATGTCAAACCCTTCTAACCTGTTAAATTTGAAAATTCATTCAGACTTTGATTAACTTGAACAACCATGACCATCTCTTTGCTTTCATCTGGAAATGCAACAAACCTTTACAAGATGAATCTACAGAGAGAGCTGGTTTTATTTTTTTTTTAATGGTTGCAGTTATATCAGAACACAACAACATGACTATATGCCAAAATGAAACAGTAGCACAGTTTGTAGAGTTATTTTTTGGTTTATGTCTAGTGAGATTTTTATTGATCAAATTTAGCACTCAAACAATCAAAGAAGCCAAATTATTTCACTAGAATAAAAATACAAAACAATGTTTACAGAGTCTGGAATATATCATCTTAAAATTGCCTTTCTGTTTTTACTGGCATGTGTGTATATTTTTAAAAACATAACTTTCTTCTTGCTTCCCTGATAGATTTAGTGACAGTATGAACATTCAGTCATAATTGCTTGGCAACCCAAATTTAGGAATATTTGGGTTTGTGATGCTCTATTGAAGCCAGCATTGTTTTAAAGTTAACACTACCTCCTTGCATATAGAATGTTTTGCTCTGTGTGCTCTGTGGTCCCCCTGCTATTTTGTGTTATGATCATGTAGCAGTTACCTGCCATGGAACATCTGAAAAGCATGTTTGTTTCTGGGCCACTGGAACAAACTTTTTGGGTTTTTAACCTGACCATGACAGAAATCTGTGAGGCAAACATTGCTATGCCTAAGATTAGTTCTGCCAGGGTAAGTCTTTCTGGAGCCTAACAGCAGGGAGAAAGCATAATTTCTTTTTGTGGACATTAATTGCTGTTTGGGAAGGCAACTGAAAATGAAAATGGTAAGATTTTAAATAGGCTTTATATATATTATAAAAATAATTTTTATCTTTTATTGATGCTATTAGTAACCCCAGTTGTGCAGTCTGCAGGTAAAATTGTGAATTCTCAGGGAATTTGTCACGAGGAAGGACTGACCTGAAATGCAGTTTGTAGGAAGGGAAATACAGTGTTTCCTATTTGTCACCTGACATCATTCTGCTTGTGAGATATGTACCCTGCAAAATTAAACACACTAATGTTCTGATCCTGTCACTTGTGGCCCCAGAAGTGCTTCCCTGGGTTTGTAGCCTATTGGAAAATTCATATGTGCCAAGCTTAATCACCAGACAAAACCAGAATCTGAATGCTTGATCTGAGAATTACCTGCTCCTCCTGTGCTGACAGTAAGCACTGTTCTCACATATGATATTGTATTTAAAGAGAGAAGCTAGGGATATAAATCCTTGAATGCTGCTATATAAAGAATTATTGTTAAATATTTAGATTTTTCCCCCCAGTATTCTATGATATTTTAATCAAAGCAGTGAATTTAAACCAATGCATTGTTGTGCAATGATTTGGTCCTATTTATTCAGTCAGGAGAATTCATGCAACTCTTCAGTGCCATCTTTATACTGCTAATGCAGATTTTTCTATCAAGTTTATGTGTCAGATATTTGCTCAGTTATTATTAACTTCAGCCTTTATTCTTTCTTTATTCTTCTGCAGTGCACTTACAGTGTGCTCCTTGACTGGAACCCTCCAAGACTTATGTTTTTCACTTCCTTGACAGTGCTTATGCTATTTGAGATCCTGAAGGTAATCATCTACAAGCTTGGCCTATATTTATTTTATAATTAGGTACATAAAATGGCATTTAACGACCTTTTCTTCAGAAATCCTGCTGTATCCCATAGAAAGTCAAGGTGCACATAAAGATGCTTAAGGTCATAAATCATGGATTTAGTAGCTTCACTCAGTTGTTCAAACATGAGCATTTTAGCCCTTCATTCTGAGGGACTTTGGGAGAGTGAACTGGGCTGAGCACACCAGGGTAGGTTGTTCACTTTGGAATGGTAACCACAAGCAAGATGATGATTTTCGCAGGGCATTACCAATTTTTTTCCTTCAGACACACTCAAATCTTTTCATGGGAAGTTTTATCCATTAACTCAGCTTGCAAATTGTTAAGTCCTACAGCTTGTTGGTCCTTTTTCTGCCCCTCTTTTTTGTTTCTTCAACATAGTAGTTACATACTGGAACTTACAAAGTGCTGAGCACTTTATTCCCCATTAAGCAAACTTCTTAATGTTAATCATACTCTGAAATATGCTGCAAAATTGGAGCTAAATCTCTACACATCCCATGTATTTCTTCAGCTGTGAAAGAATGGATGTGCTGCTATGACGATGAGCTAGGGCTGGGGAAATTCAAAGTCCAGTTTGATATGCTACAACTTCATTTAAGCATGGTTTAATTTAAAAAATGGAGATGATGAATATTTTGTCTTTTTAATTCTGAACTTTTGCTATAGCTATTTCTTACTTTCTAATCTTACAGTGTGCTGTAAATAACAGCTCTCACTTATGGGGCAGATGTTTAACCTCTAGGATGACTCTGATTAGGACTCCTATTACCCAGCTTTGGTGTAGAAATGTCTTCAGAGGGTTTCTGCTCACCAGCTCTGTGCACCAGTGTGTAATTGCATAGCAAACAGTATTGATGCTTCAGATAAGATTTTATTCAAAGCCTTGTACTTCCAGATTTGTAAAAGAAGTCATTGTCTTTTTACACCTTTGTTTGCGGGAAGGCAATGCTTTGGACCTTTTAAAAGATGAATTTAAATAATGAATGTTCATTATGTCTACATTTTAAAGTACCAGTTTCCAGCATCTGTTTGAACGAAAGTATATCTTGCTATCTTTCTACCTACCTTTGTTAGTAATTGTCATAATTGTAGGGTATCATTTCATTTTTTGCAATTTTGTATATTATCTCTGTACTGTTCTATGGAGGTGAGCTCCATATTTCCCCTTTCATTTCATTAAACACTAAATAAATGAACTTTAAGCATACCAAGGTTAGTAATGTGGCATTAAGTATTAATCCATTAAACACCCAGATGCTAAATCTACTACCTATCTCTTTTGAAGAGGTTATAATATGCCATACAATTAATTATCTGGAACTTGAATACACTTAGTTTCTGTGAACTGCAAAATGGAACTATTAGTAGAAAATATTACACCTCCATTATGAGGAGTAATGCAATAGATTTTTAAGGTCTAAAACCCTTTTAGCAAGCTCGTGTACACAGCACCTCCCGTGAAACATTTGTGCTTGTAAAGACAAGATCACATCAACTGTTCTGATAACAGATTTCCACTGGCTGTGTTGCCTATCTGTCCGTAAGTGTATCTACATATGAGTTAGCCTGTTCTTCTCAGGCTCTACACAAACAGTTTCTTTTATCAGTACTGGAGGCAAAAATCTGATAAGCATCATATGAAGCAGCATACTGCTAAACTGATGATGGATGTGTGAGGGCTGGAAGGCAGAAATTAATTACCTCCCTCTTGGCTGCTTCTTTCACATCAGCAGAAGTGAATGGTAAGTGGCCAAAAGACATCTCTGCGTTGTGCTAATACACCTGGCAGCAAAAATACCCCCAGTGTGTGTGTGTGTGTGTATAAACAACTCTGTGCTAATTTGAGGAGCCCTGTTGAAACTTCCATCCATGAGATGGTCCAGCATTCTGAAGTTGCATATGATACTGTTGGCCGTGCTTAAGCTCTTGTCCTCTTGGTGTTACACACATTTGTCCTTAATATGACTGAATAAAAATGGAGAAAACTGAGCCTAGAAGTAGGGGTTCATCTTGACTGGCTCGCTAAGCTATTGCTGTGCAGTATCCCTAGAGGGAAGGCCATAACTCTTTGTGGGTAATATGTAAAAATATAGTTATAAATAACCATCGCAAGAGGTAGGACAAAGTTTGTGGGTGATATTGTTTTAAAGGAACCCCATATGTTCTCCTTGTCTGATTGTCTGTTCTTAGTTCATTCACAAAAATTGTTAGAGATATATATAAAATATATAGTGTAGATATCCATAAATGTATGAGGGCAAAGTCGTTAAAGTTATAAAAGTATAAAATGTACATTAAATTACATAAATGAATATTGTTGCAGATGAAAAATGAAAGGACTCTTCAGTCTTGCTACATTTTTCTGTCATATGCTGTAGTCTCTGTAAATGTCCCACAGGAAAAAATGCCTTCTTTTGTTTTGATGATGCAATATAGCCTTTTTGAGAGGGTTTTACAAAATTGAAAAAACAATGTCAATGTATTGTTAACCCATTTTCATGTATATCCCAGATTTGCTCTTATTTAAGTTTTCAGCAAACATCTCCTCATTGTTTTTTTTCAAAAGAGGTGTCCATAAATCATTTGAAAACAACATAATGAAGGGCAGTGTTGCTTGTGACATTTCTCACATGCATGCCCAGCTGTTCCGTTGTCTTAGCTTGCTATCATCCATCACCAGATGCTAACAGAATAATTCTGAAGATACTGATTGTTTAATTAATTGGAGTGGGAGGGGGGACTCTTGCATTTTCAAGGTCCTGGTTTGTGGTGGCAATTGTAAGAAGGGCTGATATAATATCGCTTTTATGGTCTTAATGATGTGGACTTGACTTTGTCACACGTAATTAAAATTCATGAGGTAGTGGGTTAGGAGATATTAGAAGAAGATCCTTGTGCAGAAATGTTATATACTGCAACATAATTAGTAGAACAGCAATTCCTTAAAGTTAACTGCTGTACTTGATTTGGCCATTTAACAATAATTTTCAAATTGAAGTGCAGAGGGCTGAGAGTAGCCTGATATTAAAACAAATGCATCCCTTTAAAGAAACTGATCCTAAATAGTTATAATTATAGGTAACAATAGCTAACTTTGATAAATCAGTCTAAATCTATAATAATCTCATGCTGAACTCGCTGTGATAATGTTGTGGGTTTTTAATGTACCGTGTGAACTCTTTTGATTTTCCCAAATGTTCAAGATTTTCCCCTAAACAATGAAGATTTTAATAACACGAAATATAGTGAATACTGAAAAATTCACTAGATATTGCCCATGTTCTAAAAAAAGTGTATTTACTAAAATAGGGTTAAACACTTCTTACTGCTCTTTAGATCTGATATAGTAAGTATTGTGGCAGATGATGTGATTAACAAGGATGAACCAGATGAAAAATAGTCACTAGCAGTTAAGTGCAACATCACAACCTTTCTCTTCACTGCAGATGTGGGGTAAAAAATGGTTCATTGCCCTTCTGAACAATCATCTCTTGATGAGACTGGTTTCTAAGTTTCACATGTTTCCAAGAGAGAGAAACCTGCTTAGTCTACCTTGTATTGCTCACACTGAGTGCAGGATCTGCTCTCAACCTCTGAGTGTTGTTGGGCATCTTAGGACCAGCAGAGAATCATCCACCACTGACTTGTTCCTCATCACATTTCTCAGTGCATCCTGCTCCAGAACCCTCCAGTGTAGACATTCATCACTCCAGGCACCTACCTGGGGAATTTTCTAAGCTGTGGAGTCTTTATGCTGGTGGTTTAACCTAGCTGGTGAGGACATAAAAGAACATAAAGGATGCAATTAAATATATCCCTGTGCAGCAAAGGCATTATGCTTAAAGCATTGATAATTATACACCTTTAAAAGTAGTGAGAGATGGGAGGCATTCTAGTACTATTCCTCATTTTCTGAATGCCTTGGCAGCTTCTGACCTCTGCATCCTTCTGACCCGTGGCAATGGTGTGTCTTTTAGCTCAGACTGGACTCTTAACATGTACGCAGGTCTCTGTCTCTCTTATCTGCTGCTCTGGAAAGCTCCAGCCTTTTTCTACCACATTTTTACAGGGAAAATATTAGTTCAGAAGAATGAGAATAATTTAATATATTTTAATGGATCTCAGCTGCTCTTAAATATAGTTTGTCTGCACCCAGTAGTTTCTCAGAGCTGGGTAGTCAGCTGGAAGGCAAGTCAGAAGGTTGTCTTCAGGCAAACTTAAGACATTTATCATATGATACAGATGTATTTTAATTTAATTTATTTTAAGCTTTAATTTTGTGTATTGTGAAGGCCTAAGGTAAATAAAGCAAGTCTCATTTGGCATGCATATTTTAGCTTATTAAACTTCAAACTGCCTATCTGTCAAATGTCACATAGCCACAGTTCTGTGTATGTGCTAAATAGCCACAGTTCTGTGTATGTGCTAAATACCCATAGTTCTGTATATGTGACAGTCTTATGGGAGAGGAAGTAAAACTAAGGAACTTGATAGATTGTTTTGAATGTTGCTAGGACAGCTGAATCCAGCTTGTCACAGCCTGGAGCAGCCAGCCTGCCTTGCTGCTGTTGTTTGAAGTTGTGTGTGTTTGGACAGGTGTGCGAGTTGGGACTATGACTGGAAGCAGCCTGTCCTGCCAGTACATTTTGCCTCATACTCCTTTTTTCTCCCTTGTCTGGTGCAGGAAGTGCCTGGCTCAGCTGTCCCCTGATCCTTTCCAGGAGCAGTGAACATCTTTGGAGGTATCCTGTCTTTCCCTTCTCATCCCCTTCCTTCCTGGGAGATGCTGGAATGAGGTTCACCTGGCCTGTCAAGGACCACAGAAGAGCAAAATGTGGAGCAGCCCATGGAACTTGGGAAGTACCAAGGGCATGACATTCAAAGGAAAGGAGCAGTTCAAGTGCAGGGCAGCCTCTGTTAGCAGCACTCTGCATTTTACTGTACCAGGAGTTGCACCAGCAGTTCACAGTGCATTATGTACCATGCATCAAAGCACTGGTATTTCCATAAACCACTGACAAGTGGTGCTTGGACACTTGCTAGTGTTAGTTCAATGCTAAGATTGAAGTTAGATTCCATAAACTTTCTTTTTCAATGTAGTTAACGAAGTTTTCCAGTACTATTGGCCAGTATCAAAAGCCTGTCAAATGCAAGGCATGATGCTAGTGAAAACAGTTTGCTGTGATGGAGTAACATGGTTGAAAGAACATAAAGTTTTAAAAGAAATTATAGTGCATCTTCATGATAGAGGAGAACAAAAATAACCCTAAACCAAAACACACACACATCTGACAACAGATGAGATTTGGGCCTAGAAAACCTTTTGTCCTCCCTGGGAGATCTCTCTCAATTCTTTCTGAAGAGTAATAGACTTACATTGATCCCAGACAACTTTACTAATGATATAATCAAACTTGCATCCATACTTTGCATTTCTCAGCTGAACTAATTTGAATGCAAAATAGGAATCAAAGAAGTGACCACTGTGCATAGGAAAGAACAAAGAGAGTTTTAATTTTATTTGGATTGCAGGTGTTGAGCTATGGATTTAAGTCATCAACAATCTATATTTGGTTCAGGGCACAATGACATATTCTATGAGATGTGTCACGAGTCAGATTCTTCTGCTGTAATTTCTAACCTCAATTTTAAACACTGTCAGCATCATCTAGAATTTAGAAAAAAAAAAAGAGCGACTCATCACCATGCCAATTGAACAAAAACTGCTGTATGATTTAAATACCTATAGCTTCATCATTTACCCAGTTGTATGCTTTCAATTTGCTAAGCATGAGGTTGGTGATTAAACTGGTGCATAATTATTAGCAACAGAGAGGCTGTTGTCAGATCTCGCAGTCTTCTGACCAGGTGCAGGCTTCTCAAATTCAGTTGGAGCCTGCTTGTCAGTTTTACAAACAATCCAGCAAAATAAGTGACTGATTTCCTGCTATCATCACAGAGGCAGTTTTCAGCAGATTGTCACAGTAAAACTCCATTTCTGAATAGTGTAATGAACATTCTGATGTTTGCAAAAGCAATTTTTATATATATAGACGTGTAGAAAGTGTGAGTGTAAAAACATGAACAATCTGATCCCAGTATCTGTCTATCTAGGTCATTATCTATATCCTTTTGTTAATATCCATCTATTTCACTCTAATGTCAAAGTCAATCAAACACTTTGTGATACTGGAAACAGAGCTGAAACGTGGCCTGCTAAATTAATCCGATGTGATGAGGACTTCAAAAGATTAAATTTCCTTGCTCTGGTTCTCCAGCACACTTTCATGTTCAAAACCTGGATGGCTGGTTTGTCAAGTGTTTGTCCAATTCTCAAATTCAGGAAGGATAATGTTGGCTGTGCATTGAAAGAGCAATGGGTCTTTGCATCAGCTCCCTGCAAGGGCAAACTTCTTCTGGATTCTGAGTGTCACTGTGGGGCTTGAATCTCATGTCTCTGATGGTGCTCGGTGATATGATGTCTCACTGGCTGAGCAGGTAGATACAAGAGCTTACCCTGTAGAGTAAGGAGAGACCTGGTTGATGCTTTCTGTCATTTCTGACTGGGAGCTTACTTATGCTCATCTCTTCTGAGTACATCTGCCCTTTGTTTTTTTGTACTTGCTACTGCTTCAATAATTCATTATTGGTGCAGGAACCTGGAACAAGAGCAGGAGCCCTGCAGCCAGAGGAGCAGTGTGATGGCAGGGCACATCCCTGGGCTCAGGTTCCAGGGTCTTTGAGCACTCCCTGTTCTCCACTTTCATCAGAGGGTGCAGGAGCCAAACTCTGTGGATGCAGCACTGTGCCCAAGTGAGTATGCAGCATAATGATTGAAACACAGCAGGTGCATCTAGTTATCTGACTTTTGGTCTGGAGCTGCTTCATGTCCTGCCAGGTCAGAGTTGACAACCCTTGCTCTGAAGAGTGGCAGCCAGTGTGGAAAACTGCATGGAGCTGAGTGACCAGACAGCTAAGAGAGGACTCAAGCTGGTAACCTTGGTTTGGACAAACCATTTTTAGAGGAAGAAACTGTTTTCTGCAGTGTACCCTCACTTCTGCTCCCTTTTCACTGCAATTTGCTATGTAGTTTTGCTAGATTAGTCTAAATACACATATATAATAAGAATCCAATCTAAAAAAAAAAGACTGTTCAGTGAGAGAGAAACATTTTGTCAATGTGCTTTTAAAGTGTTATTCTGCAGGGTAAACAGTACTATGTTGGAGAAAGCAATCCATAAACACTGTTTTCCTCTTTCACCATATTGTAGTGTAAATTCGTTAGTGGACTTGACATTTCTATCCCTCCTTGGAAGTATTTATCTGCTGTACCAGTATTGGAGCTGAATAAATGCTGAAGCTTTCAAGTGCCTCCTATTTGCTTGTGAAATAGAAACAACTTAACCAGAAACTCATACACAATAATTATACACTAACAAGCCTGTTTATTCTTCATCTTCTTTCAAAGTATGTGCCCTGTTATTCACAATTTCATAAACACAACAGTAAATAATTTTGAATGTTTTAAAAATAGATCATAAAAGCAGTCTAATTTCACTTAATTTAACAGTATGAAAGAGTGGGCAGCCTTCTCCATCACTGGAGGAAAGCACAGCCCTGGCAAAGATGAGTAAGACCCTACACAAGAGCTGCGTCCTAAAATTGTTGGGGGAGAACAGGTTTGGCCTGAAAAAAAAAATTGATTGAGCTGTAAAGAGAACTTTATATAAAAGGGGAGGAAAAAGTTAAAAATTATATATTTATGAAATTGATTAATCTTTTATTAACAGTGACTTAGGTTCTGATGCAAGTAATTTTAAAAGTCAAATTAGACTAACCTTCTGCTTGAAAAAAATAGTCACATTGTTTTGTGGTATTGTGTTAATATCACAATGTTTTAGCTGCCAGTACTATTGGAAATTAATATTTGCATTTAAACAAGGTTACCTTCCCTGGTAGGAACTAGAAACATTTCCACTAAGAGGGGTTTGCAGAGCTGTAGCCCTCTAAGGGTCCCAAGTGTCTTTGTAAGCCCAAAACAAATTCTGTTACAAAAATAGGACTTGCACTTGGATCTTGAGTTGGGAGCCTGGAAATGGGTTTTGTGAAGGAATCACCATTCTAAAAGAAATAGCTTTAGCACCTTGTTAAGGGAAATGTATCTGTCAGCTGCAATTTCTACTTCAACTCATCAGCAACAAAAAGATGAAGGAGCAGGCTAGTCTGGGAACATGGAGAGATTTATACCTTCTGATGTTCTCCTAAATACTCATGTTTGTAGTGCTTCACAATTTTTCACGTAATATCGTTGCAACATCCCTCTGAAGTGGAGAAGAGCCATGACTCTCATTTTACCATTGGGAATCTGAAAACAGGGAAGCTAAACTCCTTTGATTTGGATCAAGCAGCTTGTTTGTGATTACAGAGGAGATTTGTAGTGAAATGGAGAGGGAAAACAGGCTGTTCTAAACCTCAGGCTAGTGCCCAGGTAACAGAACCATGTTGTCTCCCTGGGAAACTGTTGGATCTGGACTTTGGCTCTAATTCATTCATTTTACAGCCAATAATATCCATCACTAATACAGCAGCTTCTCTTGGCCTACACTGAGAAGACAGGCTCTGAAGAAAATGAAACATTTTTAAAGCCCTGGAAGAGGCTGTCCTGGCAGAAGAAGCCTTGTGTCCTGCTCATAGGTGGCTAATCCTCAACATACCTCAATGGAGGGGATGAAAGAAAGGGAAGTACTGGTTTATAAGAACAATAAACTAGATGGCCCAGTTTTCTTAAATTCTGCCTGAAGCTGAAAGATAACAGCTCAAGGATAACTTCTCTATAAAGTCAGTGGAGAGAGGTAAACCTTTCACTTGAACCACTCCAACTACCTGCAGAGGTGTGTCTGGCTTTCTGTATGGGGCCTTTATCACTGCATAGCTGGGATAAGGCTCCTGCAGCACAGACATCTCCGTGGCTGAGTTAGGTTTCTACATAAGTTATGATGCTGGTGATATGTCTTTCCTTTCCTTGGTGTGTTATGTAGCTCCCTCTGGGATGCAAACAGGAGAGATGACAGCAGCACATGGCTGCATGTAAGCATCCACAAACAGTCAAAATACTTCGGTGTACCTTTGACTGAGAACACAAAATTCAGGTTTCTGACTCTCCTGTCCTCAGGAGTTCATAAATAGCAAGCATGCTGGTGTCCTGACTCTTGAGAACACAGACGTTACACCTTGCCACAAATGATTGAGAAATGGGAGAACATGAAGGAAACGCCTTGGATGTGCCTGTGCTGAGAGAGCAAAACTGTCACTTGGGTGTTCCCAAACTTCTGATGGCTGAGCAACATAATTTTCCACATACTATAGCATTTTGTTTCCAAGGGTTGCTTGATATGCTTGAAGAAAGTCTGCAAATACTTTAAGACAAGTATTGAAAAAACATATCAGGTGCTTGAGAAAAAATAGCTGCCTCTTAACTCGTGATTGCTATTATTTTTATTTCAAAGTTAGTGATATAAACAGGGGAGTTTGGTCATCTCTTGCCCAACAAAGAGCTGCCTTCATCATAATTTCTTCCATGTTTATTCTTTGAGAGGGGAAACAAGAGCAAAGTGGGAAGAGGGAGGTAAAGAGCAGGTTTGCAGTTGACTTGACAAACATTTTACCAGGGCCTGTTGCAATAGGACAAGAAGTAATGGTTTTAAACTGAAGGAGGGTTGATTTAGATTAGATATAATAAAGAAAAATTTAAAATGAAAATGCTAAAACACTCACTGCCCAGAGGTTGCTCAGAGAGATGATAAATGCCCCATCCCTGGAAACATTCAATGCCAGGCTGGACAGGGCTCTGAGCAACCTGATCGAGTGGAAGATGTCCCTGCTCACTGCAGGGGTGTTGGACAAGATGACCTTTAAAGGCCCTTCCAGCCCACATCATTTTATGATTCTACAGCTTGAACAATCTCAAAGGATTTTTTTAATTTCCTCTGTTTATTTGCTTCCAGGAAGAGTTCAGACATAAGCAACTTCTACTGACTTGAGCCAAAACACCAGAAGTGGTAGACTTCGCACACTTTTGAGGCAGACATGCCTGCTCCAAGCCAGAATCTGTTTCTCACCTACTTCACTCAACACTAAGTTTTAAATAGATTAGAGCAATACTTTATTTCAAATATGTTAGCTAGTCAAGGCTAAGTTTTCCCTTTCTAGTTGTATCTTTTTAAAAGGTAGAGCAATATTCACAGGTATTTTCAGAGGTGCATCTTCTTCTCAATTTAAGACAAGGAAAAAAAAAGGACAAAATAAAAAAAAGACTTTTTGCAAACAAAAAAGCAGGTGGCAGTTTTTTTAAAAGACACCATCAGACAAACAAGAAATTCAATTCGGTTTTTATCTGTTTAATGCCAGAAAGCAAGCAAGGTTCCGTCTGGGTCAAATGTATGAGCTCCGTGCCTGGCACAACAAACAGAAATATTCGATGGATTTGTAATTTATCCTCGAAACTGACTGGTCTGATTGAAAATAATGATGTCTGACTGTGCAGGGTCAGTGAATTGGTCTTTGTTAATGCACAGCTAACCAAGATCTACCATGCACAGATGCTGGAAAACCAATTAGCTATTCTAAGAAGCATTGGCAGATAAAATGCCCCAATTAATCACACAAAATATGTGTATTCCCTTATTTCTGTAACTCCTGTTTGAAAATGATCACTAATAGTTCTGAATTAACTAATTTAGTTGCTGGATATCCCAGCAGGGGATTTTTGTAGCCAAATATAATTCGAATATCATTTGATGTATGAATCCTTAGGAAATTACATAGCTGTGCATATAAACCAATGTCAAACGTATTTTTACTTACAAAATGTGTATGTGTAAGCAACAAATGAGGGTTGCTTATTCTGCTGCATATCATAAAAAGCTGAAGATTATTAAATTACAGTGGAGACATCATGCTAATTTATTTGTTATAGGCA
>NW_008671952.1:17038-17556 GCF_000695815.1 Acanthisitta chloris | reverse complement strand
GCTGAACCTACTATTTTCTTCCTGTATGTTATCAATGCAGACATACTAGTATGTTAATGCACTAGTGTTGAAATAATTTAAACAACAATTTTACCTAGCCTTCAGATGACTTGTTTGACTAAATGATACTTGTAAAAAGAATTCCGTTACTCTTTCAGTGCATGGGTGCTAAACAATATAGTCTCTTCTTTTTCTCCAGAGGATCAATAGGAAGCAAATGAGAAATATTTCCTTGAAGTGTTTGGCAAAATGTCATTGTTTACGCAGCTAAAGGTGAGAGAGATCAAGAAGTATAGGTTGTAGGAAGGCTGAAAACCAACCGAGCTAGTTCAGGAAGATGAGCACACAGTGCATATCTGGTTACGGCATTTGAGGATCCCTTTTAAATAATAATTTTCTCCATCAAAGACACTCAATACAAGCCAGAAAAATGACTGCCCATCCTAAAGAGGGCAGGTATCTATTCGCCATTCATCCACATCCACACACTACTTGTGTCTCAGCATTCCTCTCGGGCA
>NW_008671952.1:0-17022 GCF_000695815.1 Acanthisitta chloris | reverse complement strand
AACCAAGTTATTACAGCCCTCACGAGGGTGAACTTAACTTTCCTTTCCTACTCGAGCTCATGCCTAGCGACTGAAGGGAAACAGCACTGTCACTTCTCTGCTTTCTGCTGACACCTCTTCCCTGGTTCTCGGAGAGGGCAACCCACAGATCAGGGGCTGCACGTGTCAGGCTTGGGCCAAGCTTCACAGTGACTTTGGGTTGAAGGTTTTTGCTCTCCAGACACTTGACTGGGGTTGAAGTAGCTAGGGGACAGCAGACAATGATGCAGAGAGCTGCCAATGGAAACAAGTGAATTAAGACCAAATGCCTGTTTTCTCTTTTCTCGTGCTGAGGATTTGGCCATTCATGCGTGTTTCTGTTGACATTGCTGAAGCACCCCATTTCTCTCTTTTATTTGAGCTGAACCTGGAGGCATGCAGGGCTGCCTTCCAGCAAACAGCTCATGAACACTCACTAAAAATGTATTTTGGGTATTGTTATATCCAAACACATCTGTCCTGCAGATACTGTTGAGCAACAGAAAGAGTTTGCAGGCTGCCAGTTGCAACCTTGGAACCCAACTGTTGTCATCAGAATATTGATTAAAAGGGTAACATTCAGTCCAGTAATGAAGGCACATAGGGAGCTGGTGGTTTCTTCCATACAGGTCTCTACCTACCACATTCTAGAGGTCTCTCAGACACGACATGGAGACCCTTCAGGCCACAACTGGGAGCAAGCAGGTATAAAAAATGTAAACCTATCTCCCCTCTGTTCTTGCAGGCTGCCTTTGAAGGTCAGCCATTGAGCATACATTGAGGGGGACACACAACCTATAAAGGTAAGAGTGAAAGGGGGTTCCTGTGACACCAGGACCACAGCCTGGTCTTCATGCATCTTGCAGGTAGATGGCAGGATACCACTGCTCCTGCGCTGTATGTCTTAATGAAGTGTCACAGTGCTTCATTTGAGTAAACATTGCTATAATGTAAACAGCTCTCTGTCCTAAAAGGGGAGATGTTTTGCAAGCATAGCTGTTTTTCAAGCTATTTCTTAAGTGAGTGTCCAAGCGATGGGAGGAAAAAAATACACAAAAACCCCCAAACAAAACCACAAGAGAGAATTTGGTCAGGTGCATATCTGCCTCTGTACTTGGTAATGGCTTTAAGATGTTAATGAAATGATCCTTGTTTTTGTTCAAGGAAAATATGTTCTTCATATTTTTGCTATATAAAACAATGCACAACATGAGAGAAAATGTATTCAATTATGTCTCACTCTGCCTTAACATAAAATTGCTTAGTGTTGTCTCTAATAAACCTAAAAATGAGGAACGAAAGTACAGGTTGCTCTGTGCTAGGTCTGGGTTTTTTGTGTGCATTATATTAACTATCTCTGCCCAATTTTGTGATAATAAGGCAAATAAGGAAAAAGCCTCAGCTGAAAACCCCAGCATATAATCAGCAATTACAAGTGGGCAGTGCTTCATTGTAGGGGTTTTTACAGTTATTATGGATGGTAAGTCTTGTTTAAATATTTGAATATAATTTCCCAGAATCAGTTAGGGACCCTCATTTTAATGACTATTGATGGAGCTGTCCATGCACTCACTACCCTGTTTTTTGAGACTGTGGCCTCTGAAATCTGTAACATTAGCTCATCATCTGCCTTGGTGCAGGGCTACTTTCATCACAGGTGGCTAATAAGTCCCAGGGTGGCATCACTATAGGGGAGCTGTGTAGAGCTATAGTAGTATGGATACTTCTATGGAGAGACTATAGCTTTATCTACAGCTCCTCAGCCTTTGGTTTAGCAAGAGACCTGAAGGATGTGACAATCAAAATTACTCCATTCCTTGAAAAATCAGAGAGATGGTCTGAGAGATTTGAACTAAAATAAGATTTGTATGCTGCTAAAACAGAAAAAAACAAAGGTCCCTCTCTGTTTCACACTCATAATTTTTAACACTTAACAGACCAGAGAGAGGACTATAGACAATTTTAGCCTAAAAGAGGACTGATAAAGAAACCCTCCAACGTTTGAATGGAATAGAATTGAAATCAATGACCATGTATGCTCTAAGAAAAGACTCCAGTGTGCAGAGCTGAAGACCCTCAGAGCATTAACAAACCTCTCCAGGTTGTGAAGGAGCTGAACCACACCTTTGAATTACCAGTTAATACTGTGGAAATTGACCACTTTGTTAAATATCACAGCCTTTCTAATTCCTGCCTTAAGCATTTAAGAGACAGTCCTATTAGTCAAAAAATAATTATTTGTTAATTGATTTTGTAAAATTCTCATCCAGAAGGTAATTTATATGCTGAATTGGGCTACACAAAAAAAAAAAAAAAACCAAAGCAGTGGTCTTTTCTATCAAATGCGTGCTACAAAAGAAAAAAAAATTGTTTTCTTCTTAGTCAAAGAAAAAGAGCAAAGATGTCAAAAAGGAACTGATATAGTTTAAAGAACTACCTTGTGCACAGGAGGGAATTGTGATACTTTCATGCATCCAGCAGAAATTCTACACCATTTGTGCTAACAAGTGCATATAAAAGTCCACACTTGTGCAATGTGCAAGTGTAGGAACAGTGAAGGCATCTATAACATGACTAAAGTTGGCTTTGCCTTTATACAATTCATAAAAGCTTGCTGATTTTACCTTATGTACTTTGTAGCTTTGTATGTTGTCTGTACTTCTGCTTGCACCTGTCATTTGCAACACCAAACATCCTGAATTGAACCTGGAAAATGTGTTTCTTGGTGATGCTTCTGGGATGAAGGACATCTCTGGCTCACCTCATCCTCTGTATGTTTCTGGAGTCTGGTACTGCTCTGGAAATGTCCCTTTAGGGGGTGTCTACCACCTACTTTTGAATCAAAATCTTCCTGGTGAACACTGGTTTAGTGGTTGCTTTACTCACATCAGTCATGCCACTGAGTACTGCTGGAGCAAGGGTAAGGGAGGCTTTCCTTGTGGTGGGGTTCCAAAAGAAGGAAGCAAAAAGTATAACTGCATTGTGCCCATGCACATTGTGCCATATAGCACAAAAGACAAAAAAACCATCTGTGCATTGACTGAAAAGATCCATACCTGCAATGTATTCAGAACTGGCAAAAATGTCCAGCTGCTCCTCATAAAATGCTTTTGTCGATGGTTTACAATCTGTGCATTCACTTCCCACATGATAAAACCAAACAGAGACATGCACATGAGAAACACACAGGCATTAAGCCATCTGGGTTAAATCCATCCTTTGTGTAATTCCAGCAACATTTCTCTTGGATTTGGACACTTATCATTTACAGAAAAATCTGGATTGAGTTGAACTTGCATGAACCAAGCCAAATTTGTAATTACAAGGCCTGGCAAGGAATATATCTCTTTCCTGCTTATTTTGTATTTGCCATTGTTAACAGCGAGTGATTGCCTCTGTTATTCACACGCCAGCCTCGAATCTATGGAGAATTCAGGGAGATGAGGGGCTTGATCTGAGAGAAATTGAAAACATAAGGATCAACTTAAAACTTTCTGGAAGTAAAGCAAAGGCTTTTAACTATCAAAATGCAGGAAGCAGATAATATTTTCCCTCCATTTAATATGACAGTTTAGAATATCACCTATTGTTTTCTGAAGGAAATTGGTACATTTAGATTAAATCTTGAATTAAATACCGTGCAACATGGTCTTAGATATGGCTTTTCCTGTTATTACAAACTGGTTATGTGAAGAATTACTCCTTTTACTGCTTCTTTTTCTCTCTCTTCATGTGATTCCTGTGATTTCCCTTCTGCAAAAATTCTATACATTTTAGTGCATGTACCTTTTAATAACAAATACAAAAATTGTTGCCATAATTTATGGATTGGTTTTGCTTTCTTCCTCTTTGTTTATCTGCTGCATATTATTCTCACAGAGCTAATAGTATTTTCCCTTCCTTATAGCCCTGTGCTATGAGGGTAGTGTTGACCGTAAGGACAGCATTTAGCATTCAGCACTCACAGTTCTTATAAGGGAATTTGTAAAGGTGAGTGCTGCATGGTAGCATCACTTTCCAGGAAGAGTTAGGAATAATTGAATCCTATCCTATAGCTTTATTTCTTTACCCAGTATGCTATATCACCCCTCATTGGGGGCTAGGTCACCGGTGTCCAGCACCTCACTGCTTCAACAGCCAACTGCAGTACACCTGCAGGAGCATGGTTATCTGCTTTGCTTCTCTGCCACCAGATTTACAGCCTTCTGCTGATGTCACACTGAGCACTCCAATTCAGGAAGCCTTGGTGCTAATGTTACTGAGCCTGATGGCAGTGTTGACCTCTATGATTCCTTATTTCAGGCTCTCTGCAGGCTCAGGCAGACATCTCCATGCCAGTTATACTGAGTTTTGCCCCATAAATATGTAGTAAGAGCAGGAGTAGTTCCTGTGGTCTGACCTGATGTGTATTGCAGGCTGCAGGACTCTCTTAAGCTGGTTCATGTTTGATGAAGTGTCTTGGTTTTTGAACAACATTCAGTCTTTGTTCAAAAATTGTCATTGCCAGAAAATGTGCTTTAAAGTCTGTTTTCTACCAAAACCAGAGTTTGCATCACTTTTCCATTGTATCTCCAGCCTTAACCTTCATCTACTTGCTTTCCTTAGTCTGCTAAACCAAACAACCCATGAACAAAGTTGTATGCCCTTGTAAGTACTTACAAACTCATCACATTACCTTTTGAACTTTTCTTTCATCAGTTAATGATAAAATAGCTAATGATAGATCAAGTTCCTGCAGTGGTACTAACAGATACTTCCTCTCGTTCTTAATCTTCCTCAGTGCTGTCTTGATCCCTCTCAGTTATCAGTGTCCTTTCTGGGACATGATATTCCAGATGTGATTACATCAATGTTCAGTGCAAAAGCAGGACCAGCTCCACATCCTCTTAGGAGATCTGGGGCTCCTTTTTTGGCCACAGAACTGAACTGAGAACACATGTTCCTTCCCAGGAGTTACATTTCAGCTTTGATGAGATCTCATATTCATAAAGGACATTGTTTCTCCAAATTGAGTCCCCAGAGATGCCCTACTTCCTTTGTTTCTAGACATATGACCACCAGCTGGTATTAATACTGTGGTTTTTATTTATGTCCACCTTGCCATGTGGTAAAATTTGGCTAAGCACCGAAGGTTTACTTTTCTGTTTCCCATTTTACATGTCTTTCTGTTGTTCTGTGTATATGTGGGAGAAAGTGTGCAAGTTTTGATGAGCAGTAATATCATACATCACCTCTGATGCATCATAAAACGCTATAAATCCTTCTGCATCAGCCATCTATCATCTTAATTATATACTTCTCACCCAGTCTTTGTGTTATCTACAGTACTCATCAACGATGACTTTATGCTTCCTTCCGCATCTCAGACAAAAAAGTTAACTGGTGTAGGACTGGATCCCCACTGAACCTCACTCAAAGCACACATCTTGACAGTGATGTTCTGGCATGTAACCACTTGCCAGTTTTAATCCATTTAATGTGTGCAGCATTGATTCACAGCCTTCTTAATTAAAGCTTTTTGCAATATATGGTACTAACTGCATAAGATGTCTCGTAGAAGCCCAAATATAGTGACACCATTAGTTCTATCAGCCAATTTGTAATCTGATCAGAGAAAGATATCACGTTAGCTTGATGGATCTATTTGCCAAAAAACACACCACTGAATGGTGTTAATTATACTGCTGCCCTTTTATTCCTTATTAATTTTTTCCTGTACCAGTCATTCCCTTTTTTTTTTCTGCCTAGGATTGATGGTAATCAGTCTGATAATCTTGTAAGTACCTGAGCTGGATCATTTAGTCACTCTTCATTTTTATTTTTATTTTTAGTTTTATTTTGAATACTTGTGTTACCGTATTTTTTCCCATCTTTGTTACCTTATTTTTTTCCCATCTTCTTGAACTTTCCTGGTATTAGAAGACTTACTGAAAAATGAACAGTAATGGTCTGAAGGGGCTTACACATAGCTTCTTTTAAACTCTCATATAGATGTTTTGAGACTTAGACATAAATATGTCTAAAATCAGTAGCTCTTATTTGACGTCTTCTGGTGCACTGTTGAAGTGAAAATTGTTTCATGATTTTCTTATGAAATGATCACATCATCTGATCCCTGGCCAAATATAAAGTATTTATTGAACACTTCTGCCTTTTCTGGATTTTTTTTTTTTGGCAATTTTATAACTTCCAGTCCCACAGTTAGGATTCCTTTTGCTCCTTTTTGTTCAAAATATCTTTCTGACTATTGTTAACCCTATTTACCACAGATTTGCATTCTTCTGCCCCTCATACTAATTGTCTTGTCTTAAAATTCCTAGTTTGTATTCTATATTCAAATCTATATAATAATCCATTTTCTTTCTGTTGACTATTTTTTTCCCCGCTATGACCTTTACTTTTGTAACAGGTGAGGACTGTTTTGTAACTGGTGTGGTCTTGAACCCCAGTGGTCATTCACCCATTGATGCTTTTATTCCCAGTGATTTGGACTCATGAGGACTAGCAACTTTCTTAGAAATGTATTTTTGATAAGAGTTAGCACTCTTCTACCATTAGTGCTGAAGCCAGCTGAGAGGACAGCTGAAGTCACTGGAAAAGTTTTTTACTCAAAAGGCACTTGTTTTTAATGGGGAATGGGACTGTATTTTGCCCTGACAAATTAAACCACTTGGAGTAAGTGTTCCCACTCCTGTCAAGGCTCCGTTTGTAAAGGTTCTTCATCTCCCCTGGTTTTAGACACTCATTTGCCAAACATGAGACCAGCCCTTTCCCACTTCTCATTAGAATCAAAGGAGCCATCCAATGGATTTTCAGTACATATGTAAACTTGGGTTATCTTACTCTTCTTCAACCTCCCTTGAAAGGCAGAGACTAATTCTATAAATTTATGACTTTTAGAAAGTACTGAGCAATCAGCCTCAAATAATCTCATTTTTGTTTGTTCCCTGCACTGTACTTTTAACATCCCTCTCATGACTGGTGGGCATGTTAAGATCTTCTGGAGGCAGAAATATGCTGAAGACACCATTTTCAAACACAGCAAACACTAAGATTAAAGTTTCATCTGAAAATGGATCTGAAACTGTTTCTTCAACATAGCAGTCCTGTCCCTGACACAAGCTGAGCAGGTGGCCCCACTGCAAATAAATAGGCTGACATGTCAAGTTCAAACATTCTAAAAAGTATTTGCAGCGGTAGTTATGTAGCCTGGGTGGAAGATGAATTGGAATCATAAAAAAATTTATGTTGGAAAAGACATTCAAGATTATCGAGTCCAACTGATAACCCAGCACTGCCAAGTCTACTACTAAAGCATGCCAATTACTATGGTCTTTTCCAGGAGTGAAAGCAGCTATAGCCCCAAGACCAACCAATGTTACCATTTCCTTTGTGCTTCCCACTATTTGGTTGGGTTTGTGGGAGATTGTGACTTTTGCCCACACAGTGCTCTTGCATATACTTAAAATAAAGTGAAATGTGAAACCTGGGAATATAAACTCAATAATTATATCACCATGACAATGCAAAAGTAATGCCATACTAATTTGGCACTGTGAGGTCAGTACATTAAAAGCAGATGTGTTAATTCATCACAATGGTGAAGTTACCACAATTCAACTGCACCACTGAGTCAGAAAGTTACAGTAGGGATCAGTTTGATCTAACACCTTTAAATAATGGATCATCTTTTTAAAATGATTCTCTTCTGCTTGACAAAAAAATAATTGTCTGGAAACTTCTGAGGAATGTGGAACCTCTCTGACCAATTAAGACCATAAGAAAGATACAGAACAGGTATCAAATGTCAGAAAATATTTGCAATAAATTTTGTGATCATGTCAGTTCTCATAACTGGAGAAATTTCAGCTGATTTAACAAATACCTATCTGCTAGGAAACAAACAAATAATATTTTGGGAATTGCACCATGCAATTGAGATTTTGTTTCTTGAGAACAATGTTTACTGGTTCCATTTGAACACACTGAAGCTTGCAAATGATCACAGGTTTGGCAAGTTCTTATACACTCAGAAGCAGATGTGCAGCTAGTTTCACAGACAAACATAGTTTATATGGTTGTAGAAAATTACTGTGGGGATGGGTACCTTAGAAAAATCAGATTCATGGGTAGCTTGGATATCTTTCCTCCTCCTTAGTGGAGTATACTGTTCTGCACTGATTTCTCATTATATTTATTTGACTAATAATACTTTGATCCTTTTCTAAAAATGGTGAGTTTTGTGCCAATACGTTGTTTGTGAATAAGTTCTGACTCTTTGGCAGTGAGGTGACAGCCTCCCAATACCAAGTGGCCACAAAATTGTTGTGCAAAGTGCTGGAAAATGACAGCTCAATTACATCAATTGCTCCAAACACACATGGGGAACAGCTGAGATTGAGAGGATCATGCCTGTATAAACAACAACAGTGCTACCTCATATCCAGACCTTTCAAGATTCAAAGGATGGACACCCTGCGTACCAAGCCTGTGCTTTGCCACGTGCATTTTGCAGAGCAAAGGTGAAAAGCTGCATCAATATGTTCTCCTGTGAAGCTATTGCCTGTGGCTTTTGAAAATCTGAGCAGGGTGGACACCTGATCTGCTCTCTTCTCTGTAGACCATCCCTCCCCTCAGCCCTGGTATTGTACATGTAACATGGCTGGCAGCATGCCACCTTTGGCTTCCAGCCTGCAGCTGATCCCTTCATCTGACCCACACTGATGCTTCCCAGAATTTGGCTCCCGTTCAAGCATTACAGCTCTCATAAAGCCCTTTGTCTTTTCCTGCTTTGGGTGGAGGTTAGCATAGTGCCTAAAGGAACCCCAAAGTATGTCAGCCTGTGCCTACTCTCACAGGGCAGCATAGAAGGAAAAGCATTTCCACAAGATCTTAAATATAATCATGATGATTACAAAGTGTGTAAATTCCAAGTTCACTTACACAGTATTTCAACAGACAACAATTATCAGATGAGGCTACACAACAATTATCAGGTGAGGCTACAGATAACACAGCAGCAGGCTGAGGGGCATCATATCACACCTTGCTTAATGGCTTCTATTTGCATAAATAATATCATTGCTAATTTTAATAAAATAATGTATGTCATTAGTGAATAATAGCAAATTCTCAAAATACTAGCAAAGGAAAAAAGTGTAAATGTACTTCAAGCAGGCAGAATCCATTTTCAGTCATGTTTGTTGAAGGTGTATTTTAATTTACTTTACCAGGAACTTAGTGCCTGACAGAAAGCTTTGTGAGTGGATTAAGAGGAGATGATAAGAACTGAAACATCAAATAGATCTTTAGTTTTAACACCATAAGAACTTCAGAAGATATGTTTCAATGCTAGAGTTTGTGATCCATATTCTTATGCTTGCCATATCTAACATAAGCCTGCCCTTACTGTTACAGCTGTCACAATTTTCTGCTCCGAACTGCACCAGTGTGCAAGTAAAAAAAACCCCACAGAATAGCAGATAAACATTTAATTCCTGATTTCAGAATTATTGAATTAACAGCTAAACATGGAGTTTGGTAGGACGGATCCATTTAGCAGGAGTGGAAAGCTGTTAGCTAAGACAGAGTCAAACTGCATAAGGCCAGTGCACAGCTAAGGCTGTTTGGACATATTTTAGGAGTGTATCAAGACATTTCCACGTGTCCCTGCTCTGTGACACCAATACAGTCATTACTATCTTATGTTGCTTTCCTAAATCCCGTGGTTGTCATTTCAAATGTGCCTGTCAGGGTACAAACAAAGAATGATCTGTAGTATGGACATCTATTGTAGTCCTCTGCAGTATCCAAGCTGTTCTGATGGAGAAGAATTCCCTGCCACCAGTGTGAGGTTTGTTCTTCGGCTTCTTTGATTGTGTGCACTCGTGCAGTCTATGAACTCTGTGTTTTAAGATGACAAGGAGAAAGAGAAGACTCCTGGAGGGTTCCCAGTTGTGATTGACATATGTCTTAGATGAATTGCTCTGCCTGTTTTTTTTTCCTTTGACAATAAGGAGAGCCTAGACCAAATCAGAAACCAAGAACCGAAGTTTTTTGGATAGCCAAAGCTATCTCATCTTGTATTATCCTGAAATTTAGCAATCTATCACCCCTGTCTCCAAGTTTAGATCTGCTTTAGCGCAGCAACTTTGGCACTTAAGGTTTCCTGTGCTGCATGTCATGACAAGCAATAAAGCATTCAACACACACATAGTTGTGAAACCATATGGGACAAAGCTAACTCTCAGCTGTGTCAATGCTGCAGGACAGGAAGCAGAAGTGATTCTGACTGTGCATGGACTGTGAATCTGCTAGGACAGATGATTTTTTACTTGTGTATAATATCCACATTTTAAGCAGAAGGATGTTTTTCAGCTCTGGTGACCTGGATGTAGATGAATTCACTTCTGTACACATATCAGTAAGTGGCAATATTCTGCGAATGAACACACATAGCAGGCTTTTTCAGAAGCTCTTGCAGATGTCTTTCTTATATCTGCCTCTCTGATTCACTCCCTGCAGGTAATATGTGTGACAGTTCTCCACATAAGTGTGATTGGATTTCTTCAGTCCTTGGCACAATCCCATCAACCTCTGATATCACTTACATTTCAGGCAAGTCTTTGTTGTTTCAGTTTCAGGCAGAGTCACTCAACACAATCTTACAGTGTAGCCTGTCTGGATTTCTCTCACTTTTCCTCCTATTTCCCCCTTTAACAGGATGGAAGTCAAGACGTATATTGAAGCAGAGAATGGTTAATTCTAGTAATTCTGTTTGTCTTTCAGTCATGACAACTTTGCCAAATTCCTCAGCATGAAAAATCACTTTCAGTGTGTAGAATTTGTTTATTTCTGCTATAAATGCTTGATTAATTTCCTTTAAACCACTATCTTCTTGTAAGCTGTTCCTTACTGACTTTGGTCTCAGCAGTAGATGTGTTGCCAGAGGTAGTATTCAGATCTACATTCTACTAATCTGTCTTTCTTTTCCTGCTGTCCTGAGGGAGTGGGAAAGGGAAAAAGGTATAGCAAAACAAATGTCATTACAGTTGCAAATACTGGGCTTGGTTTGGTTTGATTTGATTTTGTTCTCATTTGAGTATTACTGTGTTCCTGTCAAAACTATGCATTGCACTGTGTGACCTCAGGACAATTGTTGATGCCCCTCTGACCTTGTTGCATCATTTCAAAAGTCTTTTTGGCAGTATTTTCAGAAAAGAAAAGCTGCAATTTTCATTATAAGATTCCACCGGCTTTTATTTTTCTGGTTTCCAGTCATATGTTGCTGTGATTGTGAGTCAAATGCTTGCAGGGCTTTGCTGTGAAGCTATAAACAACATTGCTTTAAATAGTAAATATTTTATTTGTATTACATCTTGGGTCTACAGCTCACAGTCAGATAGTTGTACAGGAGCCATTTGTTCATCACCAGAAATAGTTCAAGTCAAGGAGAGTTGCCTTTCCTTTCCCTGCTGGAGGGCAGGAGGTGTCACTCTCAGTGTGGTAGCTTGGTGCCTGCAGTGTCATGTCACCATGGCATGTGAAGGCACCCACCACCTCTGTGTGTGAATCACAGTATGGGTTGGAAGGGCCTTAAAGGTCATCTAGTTCCACTTACCTGCCACAGACAGGAACACCTTCCACTAGACCATGTTGCTCAGAGCTCCATCCAACCTGGCTGTAAACATTTCCATTGATGGGGCATTCACAACTTCTCTGGGCAACCTCTGCCAGTGCCTTATCACTCCCATAATGAAGAATTTCTTCCCAATATCTGATCTAAACCTACCCTCCTTCACTTTCAAACCACTGCTCCCACGTCCTATCACCCATCTCCCAGGCATCAATTTTGGACTGTCCTGATGCTGCAGGCAAAGGTGACATATGTGCACAGCTAATCACATCAAAGAGGTAGATGGTGCCATTTGATGATTTAATTCCTGACCTGTAATCCACAGCAGAAACTTTGTGGGACAGCTGCAGAAAACTGGTGATCCTCAAAATTTGCTCTAACAAAACCTCAACTGCTGGTTAGGCTGTCCCTAAACCAGTTTTATAGAGGTTGGAAAAAAGTATACTGGGAAAATAGCATGACATGCTTTTCCTACTGTGACAGTCCTAGGACTTGGCTGTTAGATGTCATTGAGGGTGGGATAGATGGACTTTTGGTTGGATCAAGTATTTTCTTTTCTCTTTTGTTTTCATGTTGTTTGTAGATAGCCAGAGCACTCTTTTTTTGGTGGAGTATTGCAAACCTGCTTAAAGCCTGTTGGATTCACAGGGCTGCCCCTTGAAAATAGTACTACTGCTGCACAGACAGGAAGAGGAATCACTGTAGGATTAGAAGGTGTTCTTTTCAACTCTTACTGGTAGGTACAGGCATAGGTGAACAATGAACCTGAAAGGGGCACATAAAACTGGAAATATGGGTACTGGTGTGATGTATCAAAGCACAATGAGAAGCTTTTCTGAAAGTATTGCTAAGCAGACTGAAATCAGTAATACTGTAAAGTTTGTGAGGGCCTGATTTTGTGAGATTAACAGGCCCATTTCCTGTCCAAACAGGTTCAGATAAATTCATGTGACTACTGAATAATTATGCACTGCTTATCTGATTGAACTTCTAGTCCAAAAAACTCAGCATTTCTGGAAGGTTTGCTCAGCTATGGAAACCTTTTCAGTGAGGCATTTTAACTGCAAGAGCACAGGAAACATCAGCTGATAAAATCTGCCATTTCCATGTCTCTAGTACCACATAAATCTCTTTTTCCAAGGACTCCAGTTTTTTAACACTTTCTCCCAACTAGATTGATCTTGTTCCTGTATTTAAAACAAGGACTATTAATGGGCCATTATGGAATGTTAGCTTAGGATCACTGATGTACACAACTGTACTTTGTTGCAGTGAAAAAATGACATTATGCATATTTGTAATAATAAAGAACAGTTTTAATTCCACATCTACCACAGAAAGCATGCTATAAATAATATTCTATCCAAAGTTAATCGCTCTAAATTTTGTTTTCATTAAGGCAAATATCATGTTCCTGTTTAATGCAATCGAATATATTACCATTAATAAATGACTTGAATTTTCTTTTACATTTATGCAGCTTTTAGAACAATATTATCCTTTAATATGTTGATAACTTGGAAGTCTTTCCATTCTTAGTGTAGTCTGAAATTTGTAGCCTAAGCAGCTGCCTATTGAATCTTTAAATACCATGAGACTAAAATGTAGGCAAAATTTGACTGTGATGCTCTTTTTCACATCTTTCCCATCAGTGCTGTACCTGGCATTGATACCTGCTCAGAGCTTTGAAACACCCTTTTCTTTCTGTATGTAGTTAAATACTCTTCTACCTCTTGATTCTTTAGCTACAGTGTAGCTAGGAGTTGCACATCTGCAAGTCCATAGTAATCGGCCAAGAGAACATGTGAATATCTAAGTGCTGTCACACCTGAGCTATGCCTGAGTCTTT
The DNA here is from genome assembly GCF_000695815.1 of Acanthisitta chloris. NCBI lineage: Eukaryota > Metazoa > Chordata > Aves > Passeriformes > Acanthisittidae > Acanthisitta > Acanthisitta chloris. Next base: position 3,520 of record NW_008671952.1, on the reverse strand, counting down.
CTGCTCTCTCTCCCAGGATGCATTCTTTAACTCCATTTCATTCTTGTTGACTTTCTCCATCAGCACTTCTGAGTCTTACTCATTTCTTTCCAGCTACCCTTGACACCTTTTTTGTTCAATTTTATAGCCCAACCTAAATATGCCTGTGGAAAGTGCAGCTCTGCCACTCACCAGAATACAAATGCCTCCCTGCTTCCTGCAAGGGCAGCAACACTGGGCATGCATCCATGTGGAATAATGATCAATGAGTGAACTCAAAGGTGCAGGAGACCTTGACTCTGGAAATCCTTTGTAAAACCTCCATTAAGATCACTGAGACCCAGAACACTCAGTCTCACTGATACACCAGAGCCTATATATGTCTGTAATTTTAGGTATAGGGTCAGTTTCATCAAAATGCCAATTTTTTTGCATTGAGATTATACTGATGATGATGTTATGTATCCAAAGTAAGTTTTATCTATGTTACTTAAGATTAATATATGTATTAGGGTAGGAACCGGATGACCCTGTATGGATTAGCAGTATTTCAAAAGAGAAGAGAGGTATTTTTTTTTTGTAAGAACTTACAGGATGGCTCCAAACAAAAGTTTCCAAACTCAAGAAAGCTCTAAGGTGCATGCTTCACCCTAAATGACAGAATGGAGCATATGCACACACCCTGAGCTGAGGAGTGCCTCAATATTGTTACAGAAATAGGTGTGGAAATCAAAGTATTCAAAATTTTGCACTCAGTGTTTTAGGCTTCCCAAATTAAATACTGAAACTGTATGGAGCTGGAGGTACAGTGGAAGTGGTAAGGTTTGATATCTCATGAATCTTTAGGCCACTCAGAGTGGGGGCATGAGTCCAAACTCAGCACAAGCTGGGAGTCACTACTTCATCCAAAAGTAAGGCACAACAGATGAGTTGATGGGGTCGCAATGCTCCAGAGGAAAAATATCTCCCTGCCAAGAAGCCTGCAGTTGCAGGAGCTGCTGTCTCATATGGGAGGCAAATTTGATTTCTCCTTCTGCATAAGAGCAAGGGCTTCCCTCACTCATGCTGTGAAATAAACTGACTTTTCATGTCGTCTGCACCTTATTTCTGAGGGAAGCTGCTGCTCCAGAGCCCGAATTTGGTAGAAGGACTTAGTAGGTATGATTCCTTAATCATTTCCCTGGATGGAGCAGCTTGTACCTTATCACTAGAAAAAGAGGAGGGATTCATCCAGGATTTCTGGAGATGTCAACAGCTGACTGCCTGGATGGTGGTCTGTGCCAAGATGTGGCAGTGTGACATACTGCTGCAGCAAGCAATACAGGCATACCCTTGATAGTGGGGAATATCATTGCCTCCTTATAGCCCAAATAAGTGTGTAGATGCCAGATTTCATGTTTATCTTGCTCTGCTTGCTAGTCTGTTGGCTTACTTCTCTTTGGACTGCCTTGAAGGTTGATAGTGTAAAACCAGTGGTGCTAGTGGGAGAGAAGCAACCTCAGTCATGAGTGGTGAAAGAGTTTAATGACAAGAAGGTCAACCCCAGTTCTGTGAGCCACTGGGAGACGGTTGTGCCAGAATTTTGCTGAAGCTGGTGAGAGTTGTTGTGGCACACCTTCTCAGATGCTTCAGTCTCTGGTGCTGTCACTGCTTGTCCCCAGCACCTCATAAAAGCTGATAAAGTGGATCAATGCAAGCTTTGGATTAGGCAGCTTATTGGATTCAGCCTAGCAAAGGAAAAGTGACAAAGCCAGAGCACAGTTGCTCTTTAGGGCATTTGTAGTGTCACAAGGTTGTCACATCAACTGCATCTCTAGAGCCAATGTAAGGACAACATGAGCACTGAATGTGCTGGAGTGTGCTGGTGGGAGGATAGAGAGCATGGAGATGCAGTGTAAGATGCGATGTCACCCTGTAGACAGATACGCTGAAATTAGGAGCTAGAGTTGCTGGCTGTGGCATGGAAAATTATTCATGCACATTAAAATTCTTCACTCAGTGTGTGAGAAAAGGCAGCCTGTAATCTTGCTGTAAGGTCTGTGCCCAGTGCACTATGGAGTCATGAAGATTTCAAAATATCTCTTGACGTTAAGAGTTCTGGAATGTCTTTGCTTCCATGGCTTGAAATGGACATAGTCCCATGAGCTTAGTCGCACACCACAATAGCCATTTATTTGCTAGTGTTTTTTTTTCTTAGATCATGTTGAGATTCTGTTTCTGGAGTGATGAAAACAATTTCTGGCTTTGCTCTTACAAACTGAATATTGTTTTTCAGAATCTGCTGGATTATTATTAAGCCAATTACTGCATATGATAATAACTATAGAAATTAATAACAGTAGTATATAAATTATATAACTTTAGAATATGTCTTAAAGCTTTCTGTCAGTATGTCTAATGTTCTTACCTGGGCAATTGCTATTTTGTCTTCAAATTAAAGTAAAAATTAGATATGATTAGAGTCATGATTTGTCATTCCAGCTGGAATTAGTCATTGGTCATCAAGATGCTAATCAAATTTTCTGTTTCAAAAGAATTAACCTTTCTAAAGAATACTTTCCAACTCTACCAAAGTCTTTGACAAATTCTGAAACTTTGAGAAGCATTTTCTCAAACTGTGTTTGAGTTGGATTTATTTTACCTGACTTTAGACATTCTGGTAGTCAGGTATCTAGCCTAGCCCAGTCACCTAGGCTGTTCCTGCCATCAGTGAAGGGCATGTTGCCAGAAGATGCCCACTCTGCTTATCTCAGACATCTGCTGTATGAGGGGCCAGATCACTGTCAGGGTGCCAATCTCTCCCCACTGACTCAGGACTGGACAAGTATAGGAAGACTTGTAAGCCTGACACCTTAGCCAGATCAGTCCCAGTAGTCCCATGTTGCTGGGGGAAGCTGCCGTGTCCCCAGCTCATCAGTGGTTCCCTTGGAACAGGACAACTACAGGAAAGGCAGTTGTGATCCCATGGCATTGATGAGTTGTTTTCTGTGGCATGTGGCTCAGGCACAGAAATAAAACAGAATACAGTCACTTTAGAACAGCCACTCAGAAGGTAGCCCTGGGCAGGGGTGCAGAGGGTAAACCTGGCAGAGTGGGCATGGAGAGAGGTACGATTTAATTGCTGCAGCTCTGCTGCAAGTCCCCTGGGGAGTTAAGCCTCAGGATTTTTTGTGGATGCCCCATCCCTGGAAGTGTTCAAGGTCAGGTTGGACGGGTCCATGAGCAACCTGGTCTAGTGGAAGGTGTCACTGACCATGGCAGGGGGGTTGGAACTAGTCCCTTCCAACCCAAACCATTTTATGATTCTATGATTATCCCATTTAGTGAATACGATATCTGAGCCTCTGGCACTGATTTGGTATTTTTGGTCACTTTCTTGGCTTTACGTCTGGCAGCACTCCTGCTATGAATCTCAAGTTTGGGGCCCCTCCGATGCCATAGGGGCAGGGACAACTTGTTCCCCCGAGTCGCTGCCCTTCCCCGCTCCGGCCTCGGGCACCGGGCGGCACGGTGGCTCCATCCGTGCGGGCGGCCGGGCTCC
>NW_008671951.1:17274-27636 GCF_000695815.1 Acanthisitta chloris | reverse complement strand
CTTGGTTGCTAGTTGGGGTTAAACCATTACATTATTTTATTTCTGAGAATAGCGCAGATTTATAAACTGAAAATATCTCATGGTTTGCATACAGCCATTGTCAAGTTTTGCTCTTCTACTGCTCCAGAAAGCAAATGTAAGTTCTCCCACAGGCACATCACAGTGAATGTACTGCAGGGTCTGCAGCTCTCTGGGCACATAATCCCATGAAACTTGTTCCAAAATTTCTTTGTATGGGTTTGAGTTAAGAGCATGTCAAAGCTGTGGTGGGTTATGTCCGTCTCTTACAGAGAGATGATTTGTTGTGAATGCTCTTCTCTTTGATAGAATTCACTAGTTGCCCCAAACAAGTAGCAGAGGTTGCAAGACCTGTGCCACAGGCTGGTGCTGCTGTTTGCTCTGGGATGCTGTTACTTTTGGTTCATTTGCTCATTCACACTAATTAAAAAGGACCACCTGTGGAGCTCACTTGCAGAGCCTTAATCTGCTGTGCACCTGTAATCTTGGTTTTCTTATTCTTCCATTCCTTCTTGTAAGGTTCAAATATCTTCAAAAACTATTTGTTTCCTGTTAACATAATGCCAGTGATTGTTTTTCTTTCTTTTCCAACTAGTTATTTTGAATTTTTTTCTGAGTTCACTACTTCCTTTATGAAATTTCCAAAAAAAAAGAAAAAAGGAAGATTTGGTATGGAGATTAATTTGGGGTTATTTCCAGTTAAAACAGAAACTGTGTAATTAACTTGCTTAGAAAATAAGTTATGCTTGATTCTCTTATGGGCAGCATCCACGACATACTTGCACAAGTCCTGATGCTGTCAGCTACCAGTATTTTATCCATGAAGAGTGATTGGCATAAACCCACAAAATTCCTGAAGCATTGAAAATGCAACTGGTCTGGATATGCTGTCAATAAGATCTCATTCATTCCATGAATGGTCCCTAGTATAAATCTTGTGGACATAACCTGAACCACATATGCTTTGCACATTTGATATCTTGGCTTGAAGCTGCACACACTCTTGGATTTGACAATTGTGAAAGACACAAATTCTTGTTCTAACACTCCTGCAGTCAAATGCCGCCTTAAAATTGGTATGAATTTTTGAAAGAGAGTCTTGCAGGAATTACTACATCACAGAATTATTATCCCAACTGGCAACTCACTTTGCTGGGAAAATAGAAGCTAGATCTTCATGAATAGATGTGTTTTTCACCTCTGTTGAAGACGTAGTCTCATTACTTATTTTGAGTCCAAGCTGGTGAAGTGGTTGTGTAGGGAGAGGATCTACTTGATTTAGGCATCATCAGCATTAAACTTTGCAGCGCAGCAAAAAAATCTATGTATACATGGAATTTATATTGTGCTATGTGAAGAGGGGAAAAGTTAATATCCATTTTAGCACTGGCTTATTTAAGATTTGCATTAAAAATAAACCTCATTACTCTTTTTCTCATATTCACTACAGCATGAACTAGCATTCATCACCATTGTTGAATTGCCAAGAAGATGGCTAATCATCCATTTCTTTACTCTTTCCAGCAGCCATGCAAGATGGTACACAACTGGAAATAAACTCTTAAAAATTCCAGTGTTCTCTGATTAGTGGGAATTAATGTGAATTAGGAGATTAAGAGCCAGGAAGCAGATTGCAGTGCAAAATCTTTTCAAAGGGAACCTGACTTCTGACTGGAAAAAAGAACAGGATAAGTGATGAGCCTTGGATTACCTTTGCAGGAAGATCCTCCAGCCTTGGGACGTGTCTGCTTTGGTTTGCTCATTCTCAGAGGTGACTGCAGAGAGCTTTGGATGTCATTTCCCAAACATTGTGTCAGACCTGGAGGACTGACTTCATTTTGGGGAAAAAACCCTGGGGATCCTGGCTTTGTGGTGCAAGCACCCCTGCATTCCTGGGCTCTCTGTAGCAAAGAGGATGTGGTCCAGGGCTGATACAGAGAAGCACACAAAATTTCAGGACTCAAGTAGCTCCAACAGTTGAACTAACAGGACTAGCATACTATTTTCCTCCTGAGACCAAACTGAACCACTGCCTTAAGGACACACCATTTCATCCCTAACGTCTGGATGAGAGCAACTCCACCATCATGGTTTGCCTGTTCCCCTGCGGTCAGTTTCTGTCAAACATTTGCATTGCAGCAATAGGACTGGTTCAACCCACAGGCCATCAGGGCCACAAGTGCTGCTCTTGACATTGAAACCAGGGATGATATGTGTGGCCAGAATGAGTGGGGCCATTACTGGTGCTCCTCAGCTTGCTGTTGTGGCAGATTTCAGTGAGGGAGAAGGGATCTGAAGGATTTGTTGCTACTGGCTTTTTGTGCTGTACTGATGCAGCTGTTGTTGAACGCTATGAATTAGTTGCCAGAAGAAAATTCTGGGGACAACCATAGTAATTAATTCAAAAACAAGTAGATGGAAGAGACATGATGAAACAGCATAAAATACTTCCCCAAAACACACCTTCTAAGCACATATTTGGCAGCTGCTTTCAGTTTATTTTTTAAAGATGCTTTTTTCCAGAAAAAACTCAGGATGCTTCCCTGAGTTCAGAGTTGACACTAGAAAAGCTGCCAATTGGACAGGAAAACATGTGAGCTTAAATAAATATATTATTGCCTTTGGACTGCAGTTCCTGGGGGGAAAAAAATGTGAATTTAAATAAATACGCTATTGCCTTTGCAGTGTAGCTCCTGGGAAAAAAACCCACCCAATATTGCAAGTAAATCAACAGTGGCCAGACAAACATTCAGGAAAATATACCCCAGAGCATTGAGCTTGTAGTGCTATTGGGCTGTTTGCTTTTTCCCCAGATAACCTTCTATTGCACATCTAAAATGATTGCATTAAATTCTGCAGAACAGTTTAGTTTTTCTCTTGTTGGCAGGACACACATGTCCGTGACTTGAGAGTGTGATTGACGTGGGTGAGTTCAAACACCTCAGATCACAGGTAGTCTTGGAAAGTTGATGTGTTTCACAGCTGAGGAGCTTGGTCAGTGCTTGGCTCAGCTGTGTGACCCGCTGGTGTCTGTGACAGTGCCTCATGGAGATGGTAGCAGCCTGTCTACCTCTGTGTCTCAGAGCACGGGATGAGCTCTGAGAGCATGGAGAGTGAGGACCTGAGCCCTGGTGTGTCACTGCTCCTGAGAGACACCTTGACCTAGCTCCATGCGAGATGGCAGGTAGCTCAACCTGGGAGGAGACGGGATGAGGAGAGCTGGTATAGTAGATGCACTTGTCCCATCATGCCTGGTGGCTCAGCAGGCTTGCACACCACTGTGAGCTGGAGCCCTTCTTTCTCAGCTCTGAAAAGGCTGTTTGGATGGGACCCAACCAGCCCTTCTTATGACACCCAGGAAGTCTCATTCCAAACCACTCATCGCCCCTTATTTCACCTTTCCTTATTAGTGATCAGAGTGAACAGTGTTAGTGAGAGGTGTTTTCCCTAATGAAGTAATACCTCTGATTTAGTCTCCTACTTCTTGTTTTCTTTCATTCAACTGCCTTTTTTTTCTTACTTGTGTCTTCTTATTTTGGCAATTAACAAATGAAAAGACAGATAATATTCAGCATGGTTTCCTTTTGCTGTTCTTCCTTTTTTTTTATTTTCCCAGATGAGAAAGAAAATATAAAAGAACATTCACTTCCCCCCCAAATCCTCCTTACTTATTCTTTTGCAGTTAACAGCCAAAAATCAAGATGCAGAAAGTATAAAGTACAATTTATATGAAATGAAAAAAAAATTAGGTGACCATATATGCTTTAAAATATATAATATAGATATATGCAAAATATAATTTTATTTATGCAGGTCTAAGAGGCACACTGTATATACCCATGGTGATACATTGGTCACATTGCTTTTCTTTACTGTGCTCATTTATTTTACAACAAGGGGAGGGGATGTGCCTATACATATGTGGGGGTGGATCTGTAATGGTGGACTCAGTAATGCATAAATGTCTACAGAGATACACACATGCATCAATCTTTGGTTTTATGGTACCTCAAGGTTTCTTTATAAATGATACATTTCATTACTGTGTATGAAACTGAGCTCTTGTTTCAATTTTGCTATCATTTTAAGTGGCTTTTCTGCTTCCAGTTTCTGGCTCCTGCTCAGCACAAAACTGGTCTCCAGAGGTTGCTCCCCTTAAAATGGATGAATGTACAGCAAGAAGAACTAAGCTATTTAATAAATTAATCATAAAAAGATGGTTAATAGTCAGACACTATTAGACAATATGTTTGATTTGGGACAGTTTTTCCATGTGATTGTGAGATTTTTTCATTAAACATTTAAACCCTGCTAAAAGAACTGAAAGCTCAAGGTCACATGTAAAGACCGTTTCATTCAAAATGCAAATACTGTTTGACCTCTGTGCTCTTGATTTATAACAGGGTGACTTTACTCATTTAGTGTTATTATATTTGTCTCAGGATGAAAATGCTGAAAGATTGGACAATCCAACCAATGGATTATCTTCTCTTACATCTTTCTCCCCCATTCTCCACTCTTCTCTAGTAAGTTTGAAAGTAGAAGACATGTATTATTAAGGGATAATTCAAAGGCATGTTAATGAAATTAATGTTACATTAATTTTGGTTGCTCTTGAACACTAAAATGAGAACTTCTGGAACCATTTTCCCTCAAAAACTGTGGCGAATTGCACTTGCAGCTTTGGACTTAGCCACCACCTGGTAATTGCATTTGCATGACATATTCAATAATGCCAAAAATCAACTACTAAGAGTACTAGAAGTAGCTGAGTCATCACACAAAACTGATAGTGAACAGCATGCTTTAGGGATTGCAGTCTACAGCTCTCAAAGTCTATATGGGCCAATGCATGTCCACACCACTTTTTATTTAGTCCTTTTGTATCACAATATCGCCCATCCATGCACCACAGAACATTAAGGCCTGATTACACCTCTCCTTGCTATGTGTTTAAATGATGATGAAACATTAAAGAAGCTTTGATTTAAGGTGTGTGAGAGGGGTATGATCACTTAAATTCCCAGGCAGTGCAGTCAGGAATAGCAGCATTTCACTGGGATGTCAGGATGCTCTGACTATTCTGCTTGAGGTGTCTTTCCATCACTTGCTATTGGTCCAGAGAAAACTGATGGTCAAGGGAATGACACCAAAATGCACAAATACTATGGCTTTCCCAACCTGTTTAACATACTGGGCTTGCTGGGATATTTGGACCCTTTCCCTTGGTTGGTATTGTTTCCTCACTGCCATCCAGACCATCACTGACGTCTCTGCAGTGTGATATTTTGTCTGTCCTTTTGCTTGTTTCACCTCTTTCTGGTGTTGGCACTCCTCAGTTTTCTCCAAATCAAAGTTCCCTTTACTGTTGTCTCATCTCTCTCATCCAGTATCAGAAGAGATTCCAGGGATGCTTTAGCTACTTGCAATTGCTGGAAACCTACAGGGATTTTTAGAGATGCTTCTTTAACATGACCATAATGATAAAAAGCACAATTTACAATAACCACCCAGCAAGGGATGGTGGGGCTGTGCTCCTTCATTTCCAGACCTACTCAGGCCACCCTGTTTATGTGGAAGAACTCGAGTGCAAATATGGAGTCCAGCTCTAAATATTCTGCTAGTGAGATGAAATTGTTAGCCCTTGTGTTCAACTTGCTCTTATTTTGAAGTTATTTTCAAACTAAAAATGGAAATGAAATGCAGACCAGAAGTACTTTTAAATACCTAAAGGAAAATGTGAAGCTGCTATCTGGGATGTCTTGAAGCCCATGGTCATTGCTGCACTGCGACTGAATTGTTACCCAAACCAGTCTGATTAAAGCTGTCATGTGGTTATGTTTATACATTTACAACATTTTGAAATATTTGCAACAAACCATAAGTACTGTCTTCCGGTTGAGAAGAATGACATGTAACCTTTATATACTTTTGTATACAAACCTTAGAGAAATGTTTCCTAAACTCCATGCAGGTATTAATTCTCAGTCACTTCAGGGTGACTTGTTCTGAATGAAAGCACTGTCAAGTATTGTGCACATGGGCCACAAAGCAATTCTTGGCTCCAAAAAGAAAAGGTAGTGTGGTTTTCTTTTTTTTTTTTTTTTTTTTTTTTTTTTTTTTTTTTTTTTTTTTTTTTTTTTTTTTTTTTTTTTTTTTTTTTACCAAATGGGAATATAATCAGTCTTGCTAGCTATTTTACTTTATTTCCTTTTGCTGAGCCATATTACACACCCAACATTGTTTCCATACACTGTTAAATTTCAGGTAGGAATGAGAGGTAGTGATGGATAAAGCGTGAGATCCGTGGCAGCATGCTTAACATCTGTTAAAATAAAATCAGCAGTATCCTGAGATGCACATATACATTTATCAATTATGAGATTTGAAAATTGGCCTTGGCCCAGCTGGAGAGTCCTCATTTGGAAGACACTTTGCAGTTCTTCATTCTCTGCTCTGGAACGGCTCATATAGCAAAGAGGAGCATAAAGCATATGGCCAGGAGAGAGATACAGGGACCAGAAGGTAATGGATCTTTGGGAAAGCTGCAGAAAGTGCAGGGACTTGACATTTCCTGAGAAAGTGGGAAATGCAGCAGAATCTCAATGAGGTGGTGATGCACAGAAGCCCGAGTGAGTAGCTGTGGAGCTGGAATGAGCAAGTACTAAATGAGGAAACAAAGAATTTCTGCTGCATTTCCTTATAAGCCAATGAATATACTATAAGAGATTAAGTTGTTACTATCAGCAGCAGAAATGCCATTTAGAAAGTCTGACAGCTGGTAAAAGGGCACAGATGTTAATAAGGAAACAGAACAAAAGAAGGTAAATCAAAGGGTTCATTTTGTTTTCCCCTGCTCCATTAAAATTCCCTTTGTGTAGGAAACCTCCAGCTGCACTATAGCTATAGCAGCATCCAGCCCCAGAGAGGGCAAGAGAGGCAGAACAACACTGAAAATCCAACTGGAGAGCCATCAAGTGAGTTATAAGCTCCAGAATTTGAATTTTAGAAGCCTTTAATATTTCAGTCTTCAGTTGTGGCATCAAAGTCCAGCTGCTTCCTCTTTAAAATGAAAGTGTAGTGTCATGGAATTTGTCTGAAAGAGAATCAATACAGATTTATTCTCAAATCTTATAAGGCAGGAATCTAACAAGAGGATGGGTTGCTGCAGGTGGTTTCTGTGTTTTATCTAAATTCTGATGGCAGCTGTCCTTTTTCTTACACTGGTATCTGTATAGCCATTTCTATTTTCCTATCTGTAAAAGAATGATTTTTAACAGAAACATCCCATGTGGACACCCAGTAGGATCCAGTTTAACTGGCTCCCTGGGTGTGCAGAGACAGAAGCCCTTGTCTTCTCTGCATGGGCCTGACAAACAGAATGAACTTGACTGTCCTTTGAAGTACAGCTTCAGTTTAGCACAGTCATCACAAACAGCTTTCTGCTCTGATAGCATTCTCCAGACAAAACAAATCCATTCCCAGCTGCGCCAGAGCACAGCCAGAGGTGAGGCACTCATTTCTGAGCTACAAGCTGGCATGACAAGAGGCTCAGCCCTAGTTGTGAAGATATACTCAGTCAAAACCAGCAAGCTGCATTATTCTGATGTGGTGTCAGAAATGGAGCAGACACACAGCCTTCCCTTGGCACTGCCACTGGACAGTGAATAGTGCTCCTCCATCTCTGCTCTCAAGCACTTTTTTTCCCTCAATGGAAACACTATTGAATTATTGACACTCTCTGAATGGCAGCACTTACTCTATCACAAGACAGCATAAATCCATTTCTCTTCTCCATTACATCAGTGCTCCTCATGAACGGTTCCAGCAAAGTTACACCAGATTGGATATGAGGTGGTGAAGTGGAGAATGAGGTCAGGAATGCATTCATTGGACAGAGACAGATAAATCGTCAGGCAGGTAATGTGGGAGAACAAATGACTTGAAAATGTTATGTAGGCAGTGATGAGAGAAGAAAGATTCACCTGAAACTTGCGCATGTTCTTCAGCCATGGGACTAGGACCCAAGGTCAGATGAGCCAGAAAGGAGTTTTCCATGAGCTGTGGCAGAAATCATGGTGGTCATCCTAGCTCAGCCATGGGATCCCCTTTTGTCATGAGCATGCATTTGTGACTGGAGCTGAATTAGAAAAACCCTTGGGTCTGTCACCCTATTCCTTACTGGGCTTTGTCCCATGTTCAGAGAGTTGATAGTGAAGGCCAAACTGAAGCATCATGGAAACGACATGGTAGTTCTTTTGTGCTTGGTGTGGTAACCCTGTCATTGCCTGAAGCAGAATATGCTCCTTTTCTTCCATTCATGGTAGGTTTGGGTTATTGCTTGCACAGCTTGGAGGTTCAGCAAGCTAGCTGCTTTGAGGGTAACTTGGATAAAAACTGCTTTATTAGACATGTCAGCTTTGGCAGCATGGGAGAACAAGAAAACACCAAGCTGTTGGTGGGCTGGTTTTGAAACTGATAATGAAACCTGGTAATTTTGAAATAAGTCTGAAATTCTGAAATATTTAAGTGGGGGTGTTGGAACTGGATGACCTTTAAGGACCCTTCCAAACCAAACCGTTTTATGATTCTGTAATATGATTCTATATAATTTCTCCTATAAGCTAAAATTGCCTGTATGCAATGAAAGGCACTACTTAGGTCTCATTTTAGCTTTCTAGAGCTGGGTCTAAGCAGTGCAGCATGGAGACCTTCAATGCATCATTTGGTTCATAAGCCAAATACATCCATATGGAGAACACAGGCCTGGGAAGTGGATCAGCCAGTCTCTTCACAAGTGTTGCATGGATGTCATGATAAAACAAGACAGCAACCTTTTACTCAGTCTCGTCTCATTTATTAAGACAAATTTTGGCACCTTTTAGGCAAATGCCTCAAACATGTGTAAACCAATTTTTTTTGAGCAGTGCTCTGGCCTTTCTACATGAAGCATTTGAAAATCAAGAGAAATAAGATCAAAAATGCTATGCACCCCAAAACAAGCTGAACTCTGCCACTGGTCCTGCTACTGCTTTCCAGGAATGATTGGGAGTGGCAGAAGTTGGATGGGAGCAGCTGTATGGCTGTGTCAGGTTGGAGAGTTGAGCCCAGCTCTTCCCAGTGCAGACGCCTCGAGCCATCTGTCTGCTGAGGCTGATGGGCAGGGATGCTCATCATAATGTGGAACTGCAGCAATGTGGTTGGTCGGCTCTGTGACAGAAGTGATTTTTCTGGCAGATTGCTTTTTAACGAGCTTTTTGGGGCCCAAGCAACAGCGCGACAGAGCAGTGTCCAGGAAGTTTGTGTCCTTGTCAAGATGAGGCTCACAAGGCTCCTTTGGCAGCTTTTCATAAGTTTTTCTCTGGACCACATGTCTAAGTAGTTCAATCTCATCTTTAAAGCTGAGTCAGGGGTCTTACAGTCTCCCCAGTCTTCTCTGCTTTTGCTCAATGCTGAATTGCTTTGATAAAGCAGTTAGAGAAAACATGGAGGGAAACAGGGAGCATAAAAAACTTTTGGATTTGAGCTGAATTGTGAATGCCAGGAAACTGAGTAACTTAAAGGTTACAAAATGAAAATAATAGGCACCTATAATGTGCTGTAAGAGACCATCAAAGGCATCATGATAGCTGCACTGTCCTCGGGGAAAGATCAATTAATCTGTGAAGATCAAACTTGTATTCCCCTTCTCCATGTCCATCGCTTATGTTTTCTGCAATGCAGGCTGAAATACAAGAATGGGATAAGATGCAGGATACATACTGGACCCCTTTCCTACAATCCATCACCTTGTGATCCTTTCTGAAAAGAGCCAAGTTTAAGTGCAGGCTGAGGCACCGCATGCTGGTGTTGAACCATAAAGTTTCTGCTTTGGATGAGGACAACTGTCTCCTAAACATCTTCTACCCTTCCCACCAGGCACTTGGTCTGGTGTGGTGCTTGACCACAGCCTTCTGCCTTTCTGGGTCTGGGATGACTCCAGGTTTTCTCCATGTGTTTTTATTGGGCTTGTGAAAAAGAGACTGCACTGAGATTTCCTACCTGAGGAATGGCAGGCTGCAGACTGTATCTCTGCAGAGAGGTATGTGGTGCAGGAAGGCCTTCTCTGCTTTTCCCAGTTCCCTCATTTCATCACCCTCCTGCTGACTATCACTGGGTTTGGGATGCAGGTGGTGAGTCTCATAAGAGGTGTAGGGGTCAAATACCACACTATCTCTAAAACCAGCAGAACTGGAAATTTCAGTGAAACTGAACATCACAGTAAAACAAGTAATGAGATGTTTCATTTGGGTTTTTTTTCTGGGATAGAAGGTGGCTTAAGTATAAATAAAATCAAGGATTTTC
>NW_008671951.1:3770-17194 GCF_000695815.1 Acanthisitta chloris | reverse complement strand
ATCTACTGTTCTGAGAGACAGTAAGAGGTTTACCGTTCACATAAATAAAACATGGGGAAGAGGCAGAGTGACCCTCAGCAGGACTGTGTCAGGACCCAAAGGATGCTAATTGGCCTTGCTGGCCCTGACAAACCTCTGCTGGGACCTCTAAACATGTCCCCTGACCCTACCTCTCATCCATCAGCACAGCAGCTGCATTTAAGCCTGTTCCTTTGTTGATCCATGCTGCTGGAGTGCTGTTTTTCAGCCCTGCTCCTTTTATCTTGTGTGGGCTCTGGATATATGGTGTGGAACTACTTCTAGATCTGTCTCTGGTCAGATTCTTGGCTGCTTCAGGGTTGACCTGGTTCAGCCCTTGTCCTGAAGCATAGAGTCATATGTTGTTTTGTGGGTTGTTGTGTTTGTTTGTTTTGGGGATAGGAGGGACAACATTAGGTGCACCTTCACAGCAATGTGTTTAACCTTGGTCCAGGCACATTTTTTGTAATTCCCTAAGTTTTATACAACAGGGAAAGTAACCCATGTGGAAGTCTGAATAAGCAAAGTATTTGGATGGAAAGCCTAACTGGGATTTGTGAGACTTTGGTCTTTAAAAACAGGCAAGATGGGAAGACCCAAAACTCCTTGAGTCTGCCCTTCAAAAAGATCAAGCAAGAAATCCAACACGTGTTTTTCTTTGGGTAGATCTTTTTCCAGCTAAAAGTCCTAAAGAGGAGTTTGCTGAGCAGTCTTATGAATGAGCATCCCTGGGGCATCACCCTTTTCTCTAGTTGAGGAGAAAAAAGTGGAAGCTCTGAGGAACGTTCAGTGTCATAATGATCTCTAATGTCCTTTAGAAGAAAATTCAAATCAGTTTACACTGATGCAAAGCCTGACTTTACTTTCTCTAAAGGCCTGGAGAGAAAGAATGACCTTTTTAAAAAAATCTCCCTATGATCAGTCTCTTCAAAGGATAACAGCTATGAATCTGTAGAACAGGCTCTTCTAAAAGTCCCAATTTAGAAATATTTTTACTTTTTTCTCACATACCTGACCATGCAGAGCTGTCAAAAATTGAGCTTGTATTGAAGCCAACATGAAAGAACTTCAAAGACATTTCCAGTGTTTCACTGGACTCAGAAACACTTTTTAAGTTGTTGCAAGTGTTTAATGAAGCATTTGGTTCTGTGGGAAGTGGAAATAAAGAAGAAGGTTTCCTATTCATCTGTGTCTTGTGACTGAGAGAATTGGACAAGAGATGAGCCAGGAGTTTCCCTAGGAGTGAGCACCAAGATAGCGTTTCTCCTCTGCCTGACCTTCTGGTGTCACCACATTTTAGGGAGCTGAATTTATGAGTGCTGGGTCTTCTAGTCACATTTGACTTGACAGGAGATTTGATGTAGAGGCAAGGACAAGGTTGGACTTTTGTTGTGTGCATCTCCATCCCTTTTCCATGCCCATAGGTCCACAGCAACACCATCTCTGTCACAGGTTTGTTCCCTGGCACACATTCCAATGGTTCATTGTCAGAGGGCTCTGTGTATGTGTATGTTTGCTTTATTTTTTTTATTTCTGAGGGTTTTTTCAGTTTGGTTTTTTTTTCAGTTTGTTTTTTGGTTTTCTTTTTGCCTAGTGTTACATAAAAAATTTTCAGCAATGCCTACGGGAGACTCAGGTCTCTGTAAAACAGGCTCTGAGATGTCTGGAAATTGCTTCAGAGCATAGGGAGTACCACGATGGAGCAGTTATCTATGGGGGTAGAAAGGAGGATCTACAACAGATCAAAAAACCATGACAGGGAAAC
Organism: Acanthisitta chloris; assembly: GCF_000695815.1. NCBI lineage: Eukaryota > Metazoa > Chordata > Aves > Passeriformes > Acanthisittidae > Acanthisitta > Acanthisitta chloris. Next base: position 15,411 of record NW_008671951.1, on the reverse strand, counting down.
CAAACCAGAAATATTTAATTCAGACATGTCTTAGAAACAATAATGGGGAGAGGAATATGTGGCAGCAGAAAAATTCCTGTGTACCTCTGTTCCCCACCATGTGGAGCTCACATTGGTCTGCCCAGAGGCTGGGTGGTTCTGTCACTGGATGGTTCATATCTCTATATGCTGTGAGATCTGTGGACTAGCATACCCTGCACATGAAAATCTAAGACCTAGATCCTGAGAGGAACAGCCTAAGTCAGGTATGGTTCTTGCTGATTTCACCAGGGCTAGCATTAAACCTGCTGTTCTGAAGTTCCTCCAAAACCCTGGTGGCTGGAGTAACATAGTTTTAAAAATCAAAAACCAAAACATTTTAAGACTTGGCCAATATAATTGGTTTGTGCTGCATGAAATATGTTTCGTAATCACAACGATATCATCTCATGTTTATCTCACTTTGATTTCTTTTTATTAAGGTGAAGGTAGTAGCTGTGTCCAAAGGAATACATTGATTTAGGAGGTGAAATATGTCCTTGTCAATTCAAGTTGTTCACAAGTGTCAAGGTTTAACCCCAGCCAGCAACCAAGCCCCACACAACTTCATACTCACTTCCCCTGCAGCAGGATGGGGAAGAGAATCGGAAGGTAAAAGCTAGAAAAACTCATGGTTTGAGAGAAAGACAGTTTAATAGAAAAAGCAAAAGCCACACACACAATCAAAGCAAAACAAGGAATTGATCCACTGCAGCCCATGGGCAGGAGCTGTTCAGCACATCCAGGAGAGCAGGGTCCCACCATATGTAGCTGTTACTTGGGAAGACAAATTCCATCACTCTAAATGTCCTCCTACCACTCCTTCTTTCCCCCACTTTATATACTGAGCATGATGTCATATGGTATGGAATATCCCTTAAGTCAGTTGGGGTCACCTGTCCCAGCTATGTCTCCTCTTAGTCTCTCATGCACCCCAGCTTCCATGCCAGCTGTGGCAGTATGAAAAGTGGATCTTGCCTCTGTGTAAGCACTGCCCAGCAATAAGAAAAACACCTCTGTATTATCGGCACAATTCCAAAACATAGTCCCATACTAACCAGAGTGAAGAGATCCCAGCCAAAACCAGCACAACAAGAAAAATATTGCAGGTTTTTCTGCTGCAGAAAATGACACTGGAGAAACTGAATATCTCCAGCCAGCATCTGTTAAAGCTGCTGTCAGCATGGGGCAGTTTCTTCATAGGTCGGGCTTGATGATCTCAGAGGTCTTTTTCCAACCTGATTGATTCTATAATTCTGTGATTCATTAAGTCTTGGTGATGGCAAAGCCCCTTGAGCAAGTTCTGTGTAGACAAACCAAGTAATTGGCAATGCTTTATTTTCATACAAAACACCATTCCTATTACAAATCAATTCTCTGATGTGTTCATTGTGGTAGTGATGAGGATCCAGTTCTCAAATCAGGTTCATGCTCAGAGATGTCTAAAAACAGTGCAGAGGTCACCCTACTACTGTCACCCTAAGCACTTGCCTGTTTATTTCTCTTCCCCAAGAAGGTACTTCAGTAACCCAGTTCTATTGGCAAAATGTGCTCACAGAAGGCAAAATCTGAAGTCATGTGTTCAAGCTGTCATAGAAACCATCCTCTGAAGTTTTATGCACAATTATTCTTGATGGACACATAGGTTAATCCAGTCAGTGCACAGGAAAAATGTTCTGTGGAGGAGCTTGTACTTTTTTAGTGCAAGAAAAGGCTTCAAAACCAGTTCGAGAAGGCTGAACATGTGCAGTGAACCCACAGGGGTAATACAAAACCCCACGGTTCAGGAAAGGGCTGTGTTTGTTGGGTGGACTGTCAGCACAGCTGGGTGCAGAAGGTCATAGAATCATAGAATTTTAGGGGTTGGGGTGGACCTTACCAATCATCTAGTCCCAACCCCCTCGCAATAGGCAGGGACACCTCCTCACTAGACCAGGTTGCTCAAGGCCTCATCCAGCCTGGCTTTGAACACTGCCAGGGTTGGGGCAGCAACAGCCTCCCCAGGAAACCTGTTCCAGTGCCTCACCACCCTCACAGTAAAACCTTTTTTTCTAATATCTAACCTAAACTTCCTCTCCTTCAATTTGAACCTAGTATCTCTTGTCCTATTATTGCAGTTCCTAATAAAGAGTCCCTCTCTGGCTCCCCTGTAGATCCCCATCAGATACTGAAATGTTGATATGAGGTCTCCATAGCCTTCTCTTCTCCAGGCTGAACAGCCCCAACTTCGTCAGCCTGTCTTCATAGGGGAGATACTCCAGCCCTCTTATTAACTTCGTGGCCCTCTTCTGGACTTGTCCCAGCCATTCCATGTTCTTCTTATGTTGAGGGCACCAGAACTGCATGCAGTATTCCAGGTGGGGCCTCACGAGAGCAGAGAGGGAGAATCACCTCTTTGGACCTGCTGGCCACATTCCTTTAGATGCAGCCCAGGATTCCATTGGCTTTCTAGACTGCTAGTGCACACTACTGGCTCATAGTGAGCTTCTCATCCACCATCATTCCCAAGTCTTACCCTTCATGGCTGGTCTAAACTATTTCCCAACCCAATCTGTAGGTGTACCTGGGAGTGCCATGGCCCAGATGTAGGACCTTGCACTTCATTTTGTTGAACTGCATGAGGTTTGCATCGGTCCACCTCTCAAGCCTGTCAAGGTCCCTCTGTACGGCATCCTTTCCCTCCAGCATGTTGACTGCCCCACACAGCTTGGTGTCATCAGTGAACTTGCCCACTCTCCATGTCCCAAACAAACCCGTTGAACTGTATTGGCCCCAGCACCAACCCCTGACAGGCACCACTCATCATTAGCCTCCATGTGGACAATAAGGCCCTGAGCACAACTCTCTGCATGCAACCGTCCAGCCAGTTCTTTATCCACCGAGTGGTCCACCCATCAAATCCATGTCTCTCCAATTTAGAGACAAGGATGTCATGCAGGACAGTGTCAAAGGCCTTGCATAAGTCCAGGTAGATGATATCATTTGCTCTGCCCCTATCCACAAATTCAGTGGCCCCATTATGGAAGGCCACCAAATTCATCAGGCATGACTTGCCCCTGGCAAAGCCATGTCGGCTATTACTGATCACCTCTTTGCTTCACATTTGCCTAAGCATAACTTCAAGGAGAATCTGCTCCATGATCTTTCCAGGCACAGAGGTGAGACTGACTGGTTGATAGTTTCCCAGTTCTTCAGGTTTCCCTGTTCAAAAAAATGGGGGTTATATTTCCCTTTTTCCAGTCATAAGGTACATCACCTGACTGCCAGGATTTCTGGAAAATTATAGATAGTGGCTTCTCAGAACTTCATCAGACGGTTCCCTCAGTACCCGAGAATGAATCTCATCAGGACCCATGGACTTGTGCACATTCAGGTTCCTGAGATGGTCTCAAACCCAATCCTCTTCTACAGTGGCTTTAGGGGTTTCATTCTCCCAGTCTCCACCTTTGCCCTTTTTGGTCTGGTCAGAATGGCTAGAGCACTTGAAGAGTGCTCAAAAGAAGCAATTGAGAACAACAATTGAGGCAACATCGATTCTGGGGAGATGGATGCATCCCTTTGTTAGTGGTGAGATCAGCTGCATTGTTGTGGTTGTGATTGCTGCTGGTTTTTGTCCTGTTATGCCCTTGGAGTCCCCAAAGCTCCAGTCAGACAGAGAGATCTGCTGTGTGTATAGCCATGAACCAAAGCATTAGCTTGGTTTTCTCTCTCTTCTACATTTACAAATATGGGTGTTTGTGCTGAATTCTGGCCAAATTAACCCAAATAGGTTTCAAGGACCCCTGCAGCCTTGCAGGAAGCTGGACAGCTCTGGCTGGGCAGGTAGGAGAGGCAACTGTCAAACTTGTGCTGGTGTCTGTCCAGGAATTCCTGTCCTTCCCAAAGCTGTGTGGCTGTGAGGGGAAGAGGAGGATCACACCCACTGGCATGAACATTTCCCAAGCTTTTCTTCTTGCACCGTCAGAGAGAGGACTGCAAACTCCACAGCTCTGAAGTGGACACCAATTTTCAGGAAGACATCACTGCTTTCTACTGCCAGTGGAATAGAGAAGGATGTGTCATGTCCCCAGTCTGTCCTGGGTGTCCTAAAAAGCACCCCTACATGTCCCATGGGTAGTTGTTCTGTAGCTCCTTCTCTTCCTATGCCACAAGTACAGAGAACAAACTTTGCCTTGCAGACCATGAATGTGAACAGTAAGTGCTTGATGCTATATTCAAAATCCTACTTTGTTAAAAAAAAAAAATCATAAATGCTCAAAAGTCAAGACACACAAAATCATCAGCTCTTTTTGATCATGTAAACAGAAATACACTTGCAGATGTTGTCCTTCTAAAAGTGAATGGAGCTAAACAATCCATTTAGGTAAGTAACAGAAAGATACATGGAGGGAGTAACTTGATAGCTCCCAACTCTGGATGTGCCGGAGATGTAAGGCTCAGCTACCTCTGCACTGGGCTTCATTCTCTGGAACAAGACTTCATATTTTCCCAGTGTATGGTGTGCAATCGGTCTTCATTGCTGTGTGGAATGGCATGAGCAAACCCCTGTAAAGGAAAAAGCAAGCCCTGGAAGTCTTTAAATCACTGTTTCACATGAAGGAAATGAATGCAGAACACAATTGTCACAAAGTCCTTCTTGACATAATGGCTTTGAAGTGATGCAGTGTGCCATCAGACCCTGCTCTAGTGAGAGCCACTAAATTTTGTCTAATTCATCAAACTTCACTGAAAAATTCCTATGAGTGCATCTGACAACAAAATCCCTCAGCCATCAAAACTCAGTAAAATTCCCACGGTGGGTGCATGAGCAGTGCCTGGTTTGGAGCCTGATGGACATCACTGGGAGGTCATCTCTGATGTCATGCTTCTGTGCCCTCTTCACAAAACACAAGCTTGGGATTGTTTTTGTTAATGTTTGCACAAGAAAAGTTCAAATGTGGAATATAAGAGCCAACTTGGAATGAAAGAGCAATGCTTTGTAATAAATGGTAGATTTATAGCACCCAGCATTTTATTAATCAACTTTATTTATCTACTTATTATATGGAATTAGAATATAATGAGATACATGTGAAAGCAAAGATCAGTCAATTATAATGTTTTGTGTGACAGAAAGACAAATTATCTTTTTTGAAGAAAAGTGGATGTCAACACAATATGCATTTCTACAGAGTGCGCAGCATTGATATACGGTCAAATTTTTGTTCATATGTCATAACTTATAACACTCACTAGATAATTTTCCTTGGACTTATTCAGGTGAGGCTGTGTGGCAAAATACATCTTTTCATATTTCTCACTTCTGGCTGAGAATTGTGGCTAGATAATTCAGGGAGTGTACTCTTAAAAAAAGCACTTGAAATTAAGACAAATTAAGTTTAACAGAGTTGTTTGAGACAAAAAACTACCACAAGTCTTTATTAAATATCAGTTACTTAAATTGGCACAAACTTGCCTTCTCAGCCTTGTCATAAGTGGAACAAGAGACATCTCTGTTGTGATCTGAGTGAAATTGTCCAGTTTCACCAACCTGTATCGTAAACTCTTCCTTCCTTTTGCTGCTACATAGTCACAGCTTGTCCTTCTGAAAGTTGCTGTAATCAAGGATTTAAACAGAAACTCTGTCTCTGAGGAGCCCCTAGGAGAGCATCCTGCTGATCATCTCTATCTTCTGAGGCAGCAACAGGCTTTTCCAGCACTCCTGGGATTACTTTGTGTAACATCTGTTTCAGTCTCCAGACCCATGGGGACGTCAGGGTCCTGTTACTGTGAGACACTTCAAGGAGTTGGTGTCATCTGGAAGGAAGCCAGGTCCCATGTTCAGAGACCACTTTGTGATGTGAGTGGAGATTTTCTAAAGAAAAGCTTTTCCAACTCAAACACCATTCCTATGTTTATGGCTTGCAAAAAGCCCAGGTGGAATCTGGAACACTGTCATCAGAAGAAACAAAAGAGCCCTTTGCAGGAAGTAAGAGGAGTGAGACTTTAGGGAGATGAGTCTGGAACAGGACAGAGTTGCATGGAATCTGTCCATCACAAACTCTCCAGGCTGCATTTGTCTTTCAGGTTTTAAGCATTTTGTTCTCATTCCTTTCAAATGTAGTTGTATACTGACATTTTTATCATCTGCCAAATGTATCCTGTTCTGCCCTGAGTCTTCTGATTAATTTATTCTGCTCTTCTGCATTTCTAATTTTGTGGCCATAGATCTGTTCCTCCTTGGCAGTGGTTTTTTACTGTTGCAGTAACCACGTGCTCCTTGAGCCTCTGCTTGTCTGCCTCCACTCTTCCATGCAGTCATGTCCTTATAATTATGTGTACCCCTGCTCATTCAGTTTCCCATCTGTAATGAGAGAATCACAACATGTTTGGAGAATGTAAAAACATATTTTCTGATTTTTTTGAACAGTGCTACACAAATTAATGTGAACAGCCCCTTAAAAGTGCATTATATTATTAAAAATACATTTCTTTAACTCCCTTATTGGCAATTTTTACACAGATCAATAATGCCAATGAAGATAGAATGAAAAAGAAGGAATTTAAGTAAATAAATACATCCCTCTGATATCAGCACACTTTTCAGCACATATCCAAAACATAGTCCCACAACAGGTACTATGAAGAAAACTAACTTTATTCTAGCCCAAATCAACACATATACTGGACTAAATTCTGTCCCAATATTCATAAACTGGAGATGAAGATAGGTTCCCTAATTTGGAGTAACAAAAGAAAATTCAGATTCCTATGATTTACCACCTACACTGATTTTTAGAGCTGTGAAGGACAACTCTTAAGAATTTATTTTTCTTTAATAATTTTTAGTAGCTATAATGTGAAAACACAAGAATATGTAAACTTGCTTTTGTAAGTCTACATCTGCTGAAATCCGGACTTTTAAACTGTGTGGCAATACAAATACTTGATTTAATGGGTTTCTTTTCCAGTACATGTCTCCTCTTACAAGTTTAGTACTAGCCCAGTACAGTGAATAACCTTCTTCCAGCTTTATTAGGAATATATTCTTAATGAAGAAATAAATAGAGAAAATGTATTTAGAATGTTGCCCTAACAGGAGGACTTTAGGAACCAGCCACAAGGAAGGATGAGTTTCGTTTCAGAACTTGTGTGCTGACTGGTAGTTTTGGAAAACTTGATGTGCTTTGGAGCCTCAAACTAACTGCAGGGGCAGCACTTTGTCTCTGTCTGCACAAGACACAGTACATATATTGAAGCATTAACCTGGATTTTGCATCTACTTTCCAGGAATTCTTGTCTCGTGTATTTTTTGCAGCAGAAATTGAAAAATATATTAATGAATAATGATGCTAATGATACCGTGTTCAAAATATGTGATGATTTGTTTGATAGTAAACTACCATAAAAAATAGTTGTACCAGAAGTCTTTTGAAATGTAAATTCACTTGTACAGGTAAAGTGTTTTCCTTTTGTTAAGTGTAGGGGACCTTTAAGAAATGTTTGTTTCATCATTGCCTGGCTTTGGTTGCTTGTTGTGGGTAGAAGCCTGGTTGGTTGCCTCAAAACTTGCTGGAGTCCTGACCCAGAAGCTCACTCTACCTGCTGCTTCTTCTGATCAGAAGGCAGGGTGCTGTCAAGGGGCATTTCTTCCTCATGTCTCTCAGTCCCATAGAAAGCTTTTTTATTAGGGAGGGTGTTCTACCTCTTGACACATTTTAATCAATGACCTTCACATTCCTCATGAGGAGCGTAATGCAGTCATGACAAATTGATCGAAGTATTCTCATTTTTTTCAAAGAGACTCCTGAAAGTCGTCTTCCAGAGCTGACTTTTTACATCTTACCCTACAACCACAGTAAGGACTTGAGGAGATTTGTTGGGAGACATCAGAAACAAAGTTTCTACCTATAAGCATCTGAGGTATCTTGACCAAGCACTTGTTATCCCCCTCCGTGTGATGTCATTTGGAATAGCTAGTTTAAAATTATATGTTTCTGCTCTAATTTTTAATAGAATTACCTTGCTATAATTTGCTAGGGTATTTTTATTTTTCCAACGTGTTATTTTGTTGCATGACACAGTGTCACCTCATTTGAAGAATGTATTTTTTCACACTTTATGTTCTTGACAGGTTCAAAAATCTCAAAGGAGACGGGATAGCTTGTTAAATACTACCCCCTCCTACTGTTTACTCCTGAACATTCTAGGTAGATAGCACTGTTTGAAAACTTTTTTGACTCTGTGCTTCACCCATCTTGTTTTATTTTCTCTTTCCTTCTAAGCATGGGTCTTATTTCACAGGTCTGGAACTCCTGTGAGGAGTGAAAGCTGTGTTACTACTTTTTCCTCTCTCCATCTCTCTCTTGCACATCTTTAGCTGTTACAATTCAGCTTTTCTGTGACAGGCTTTTCCTAAATTTTATGAAAAAATTGCTTCTTGAATTGCCCGCTATTACATCTTCATTTGCTTCCTTAACTTTTTGCTTGCATGTGCAGGCATACATATGTATGTATCTGCGTATGCATATAGCATGGGTCATCCAGAAACACAGCTGTTTACAAAATTCTCATGGCAAAACTCCAACAAAAACTTAAAAAAAATACTTTAAAAGCTGACCAAAAAAACTTTGTCTCTCTCCTGAAACTCAGAGGAAGGCAATCCTGTTAGTGCAAGGGACACACTTGCACATCGTGCCCTGCATATTTCTAGGTGTGAACTTCCATTTTCTGAAGTTCCTGAGTGTTTGTTTCCTTGGAAAAGGGTTTGCTGTAACACACAGTGACACTTGGTAGTGCTCATTTGATTGGATATGGATGTGGATATGGATATGGATGTGGATATGGATATGGATATGGATTGATTGGATATGGATGATCAGGGTCTCCAGCTTTCAGACATGAGACAGATTTTGTGGAAATCAAAACCAGTGAAAGACTGCAACACTGTTAGATGGACATGGAAATTCACAGATACAGGCACCAAAGATTTCATAAATGTATTCCGGATGTATGTACGGTGCTTACACATGGGGCTTGGAAAAAGCTGGTTTTCTCCCATAACCACCAGCTCTGTGCCCTTTTTTCCTCCCCTGTGCAAGGTGATGTTTATAATAGAGCAAACAACCTCTGTGATACACCAAAATTATTTCATATGAAACTGTCTGTTTGGAAAATGTCCTTAAATTTGCAAGTGAAGAGAGTGCTTTCTGTTTCAAATACTCCTTTGTCGGGTTATTTGGGAGCACAACTGATTTGGAGTCACTGAGACTGTGCAGACTGAAAGTCAGCCTCCAGAGTCCATACCAGGCTGCTCACCTGTTCACTGACATACCTGTTAAACTCCTCTACCTGTGGGTGAGGGGACCAAGCCAAGGGAGAATCTGTGTCGCCAGCAATAACACAAGATACAGCTTTTCAGAATATATGACATGCTATTGACATGTTGGCCTGTCTGTAAATATCCACTTGACCTATGTGCTTGGAGTTGTCATAGAATACTTTTTTGGGGGCCAAGGAAAAAGCCACCTGGTGTGGCTCAACAGGCATCCAACAGAAGGGGCTGCATGTGTAAGGGCATTGAATGTTGAGATAATATACTCAAAGATGTGCTCTGTTTAAAGCCCATGGTTTCATGCACAGACACCTCCTGAGCACTAGAGACTGCAGTCTGAGAAAATGTTAAGAAAATAGCTGAGATGTGATTCGGTGGAAAAGTTCTTGTTCAGCTCCAAATACTGCATGAGACACTTGTCAGGTTTTGAATTATACGCCATTCATCTGTTTGCATTTTAAGGAAGTATTGGTATTTTTGTTCATTTTTCCCCAGTAATTAGGCAGAAAAAGCTGTCTATGTGCCATATGCTATACCTGAAAGACTAAATACAACTTTCAGTGTTCAGTTTAACACAAAATCGAACTTCAGAAGTACCTACAAGTTTGCAATAATTTTGCCAGGAATCACAGAAATTCTTCCCATCATGGAGATCAGCAAGGGCAGCACAAGTCCTGCATCTCCTCAGCTGCATCCTTGGTTCTTGCTCCTCCTGGCTCCCCAGGTTTTTCCACCTGCCCTCAGCTCCCAGCCTGGCCTCCAGGCTTTGGTCCTGGGTGCATGAAGTCAGGTCCCACCCTGCTTGTGGGTAATTGCTTTGCAGTTTTGAAATCCTGGGTTCTGAGTAGCTGATTTAGGTCAGTTTGTTTGTTTGGAAACTGCTTGGGAGTTTCACTTCAATTTGTAAAAAATCACTCAGGTTCATAGCAGGTTTAATTTTACAGCAGTCAAATTCTTGGAAACATTTAATATTAGTTATTATTGACACTGTATGTTTGATCAGTTAAAGACAGTGAGTGGATTGACCCCAGCTGGATGCCAGGCACACCCCAAAGCAGGTCTATCATTCCCATCTGCAGCTGGACAAGGGAGAGAAAATATAGAGAGAGGTTCACGAGTCAAGATAAGGACCATGAGAAATCATTCACCAAATAACATCATGGGCAGAACATACTCATCTTGTGGATACCAAATGAATAAATTACCAACAAAATCAGAGCAGGATAATGAGAAGTAAAACAAATCTTAAAAACACCTTCTCTCCACGCCTCCTTTCTTCCTGGACTCTACCTCTTCCCCCACAATGGTGCAGGGAGATGGATAGTGAGGGTTATGGTCAGTTCATCACATGTTGTTTCTGCCACTGCTCAGGGAGAGGAGTCCTTCCCCTGCTTCAGCATGGGGTCCTTCCCATGTGAGACACCTCTCCATGATCTTCTCCAATGTGAGTCCTTCGCATGGACTACAGTTCTTCATGAACTGCTCCAGCATAGGTCCCTTTCCACAGGGTGCAGTCTCTCAGAAACAGCCTGCTTCAGTGAGGGTCCCCCACAGGATCACAAGTCCTACCAGGAAAAGCTTCTCTAGTGTGGCTCCTCTCTGTGTGAGTTCACAGATCCCTGCCAGAATCCTGCTCCAGAGCAGGCTCTCCAAAGGTTCACAGCCTCCTTTTAGGCATCCACCAGCTCTGGCATGAGTCTCCTCCATGGGCTGTGGGTAGATTTCTGCACCCCCATGGACCTCCTTAGGCACCAGTGGGACAGCTGCTCCACCATGGTTTTCACCACAGGCCACATGATGTCAGCTCTGGTGCCTGGAGCATCTCCTCCCCCTCCTTCTCCACTGAACTGAGTATGTTAATGGTTATTCCTCTCACACAGTCTTGCCTCTTTTCTCTGGCCACAATCACATCTGTGCAATTACATGTTTTTCTTTATAAAATACGTTATCACAGAGGTGTTACTTCCGTCACTGATTGGCTCACCTTTGGATGGCAGTGGGTCCACCCTGGAACTGTGGGAATTGGCTCTGCTGGACAAGAGAGAAGTTACTAGCAGCTTCAAACAGAAGCCACTTCTGTAGCCCCCATACTGCCAAAACAAGGCCAGGCAAACCCAATCTGGATGGATTGTTTTCTTGCTCCCAAACTGAAAATTTTGTGTTTCTTGATGCTTAACAAGGCCCAGTGCCAGGCCCTGCACTTTGGCCATAATAATCCCATGCAGCACCACAGGCTGGGGACAGAGTGGCTGGAGAGCAGCCAGGCAGAAAGGGACCTGGGAGTTTGGATAGACAGAAAGCTGAACATGA
>NW_008671951.1:0-3544 GCF_000695815.1 Acanthisitta chloris | reverse complement strand
TCAGAAAGGATATTGAGGTGCTGGAGCAGATGCAGAGAAGAGCAATGAGGCTGGTGAAGGGACTTGAGCATAAGTGCTGTAAGGAGAGGCTGAGGGAGTTGGGATTGTTTAGCCTGGAGAAGAGGAGGCTCAGGGGAGACCTTATCAACCTCTACAACTACCTGAAAGGAGGTTGTAGTCAGATGGGGGTTGGTCTTTTCTCCCAGACAACCAGCAGTAGGACAAAAGGGCACAGACTCAAGTTCTGCCAAGGGAGGTTTAGTTCGGATATTAGGAATAGATTTTCTTACTGAGAGAGTAATCAGACATTGGAATGGGCTGCCTGGGGAGGTGGTGGATTCACCATCCCTGGAGGTTTTGAAGATGAGACAGGACGTGGCACTTAGTGCCATGGTCTAGTAACGATGGTAGGGTTGCACTTGATGTTCTTTGAGGTCTTTTCTAACCCGGTTGATTCTATGATTCTATGATTCTTTCTTTCCTTCTTCTTTCTGCTTAACACAATGTAACTAGAATACACTCTGTATCACAAAGACAACACAGGATCACAGCTGTTTCTTTCAGCATATGCCAGCTCTGAGTGAAAGATTAGGAGATTCTGTGCACATGTTTTAGTTAAATCAGCAATGGACACAAACCCAGTGGTTCTAGCTATGGGAGCCATGCTTGTGACTCTAGCATAGGGCAAATAGGATGCAGTTTGGCTCAGGTTGCTCCCCTTTGGATCGGTTCTCTATCACATGAATCATCCCGTGCAAAATTCCCAGAGACTACTCCAGCCCACTTTTTTCAGTCACATTGAGCCCTTTTTAAAAAGGGCCTCAGCAGTTACTGGCCCTTTTTTCCCTTCCATTTTCACACTTAACAAGGCTATGCCATCTGCTCTAGAAGCAAGCCATTGATGTCTGTTCTGCCTCACAATCTCTGTGCTGCAGTTTGATATAATTTCAACAGGTGTATGTAGTGAAAATCAGATACATTGGAGCATATGTGATATTTTTGGCACTGATTGATGGCCTCACTTGCAAGCATTTCAGAGTCCATGAATGTGTGAGAAAATGTCCTTTTGTCCTGCACCAAAGACACTGCTCTTCTGTTAAAACTGAGGCAGGTGTTCCTGGGCATGTGGTCAGCAGTGGGCAGTGGCTAGAATGAGGTCAGTGCAGCCCTTTCATCCTTAAATGGCTTGTGGCATGGTTCCCCCTGCAGCACCTGATTTTGCTTTCACAAAGGATTTAGTCTTTTCAAACATGCTGGGATGTCTCTTTGCTAGGAGAAACATTTGAATAATCTTCCAATGAGTGGTAACAGACTCCTGCTTGAACTGCTATGTTACTGTAATTTTGTTTGTTGCTTTACTCATATTGTGTAAAGAATGAAACTTGCATCATTTAATTGCAGATATTGTGCACATCTTGCTTCATCCGTGTGTTTGCTGCTATGGTTTGTTTGACCACATGTCCCTGAGGAATTCTCTGGCTTTTCTTTGGGTGGCATGTTTTCTTTTCTCAACTGCATGGAGCAGGTCTCTTTGTTTCACTCCTCAAAAGAAAGGTAATTTTTTTCCTTAATAGAGTTAATGCTGATTTATTTTTATAAGGCTGTGATGGCATTAAGCATTACCCAGGCCCCTGAAACATTTCTGCAGGGACTTACAGGACAGTGATTAATTTTCCGCATCTACTAGCACTGTCAGCAGCAAGGTCACCTATGGTTTTCCATTGACTTGTTCTGAATATGATTTGCCATGTGGATTTACCATGAATATCACTTTTTCAGGATTAAAAAATCCTCAACAAACCCCTGTAAGGAATCTTTGAGAAATGTTTGTGTCGACATTGCCTGGCTTGTTTTATGGCAAAGGCCTGGTTGTCTCAAAACTTGCTGAGCTGCAGGATGCCTCCAGCCATGAAAATCTCTGGCCGAGATAATGAGAATCCATTGTCCATGAAAATTCCACTGAAACTCTCCAGCTGCCAAGATAAAAAGACTCCACCATCTACAGTGAGTCTCTGGCCACACCTGAATCATAACTTTCTCAGGACAGAGGTGCTTGCTCTGGAAATCACTATGTGCTGACTCAGCAACTCAAGGGGAGCTGATCAATCAGCACCCTGGCAGAGTCCCATAACAAAGGATCGGAGTCCAGAGTGTGTCTGTCTGTGCACCCAGCACCGAAGAAAAGTGACTATCCCTGCTTCTGCATCTCAAATCTTGCTTACTTCCCCTTTTTCCTGTCTCTAGCTCTCCTATCACCCTTCCCCTTCTTGTGTAACCAATAATAGAGTCTCACTTGCTGGCAGTATTTTGACCTTGTTTGTGTCTTAATTCACATTGAGGGAATTAGTTAAACCCTCCTGTGTCTTATTGGACCAGAGCAATCCCCCGACTTTTTCTTGCAGGTTTTCAGAAGATTTTACCATTTAGTTTTCATTAACTGTGCACTTTCTGGGAGAATGACGCACATCTCTATTTTTCTTCAGTCACATTGAGCCCTTTTTAAATCATTTTCAGACCTGAAGGGAATCTTGTATGTTCATAAGCTTTTTTATTTCCTTAACAGCCATTGCAGTCATAGTGCTACATGGGCACAGGAAAGTGGGTAAGAGACTAACACGAAGTCTATTATTTAAAAGCTTCTGGTCCTTTGCTATCAGACAATTGTTTTAATTATATCCAGTTTTAATTATATTGGCATGTGCTTTACAGCACTTTTGTGTTTAAATTGTAATAGGTGTGTGAATCACTCTCTGCATCAGGCAGACACACTGGAAGAAGCAGTAAAACATGTAGACTGGCAGAGAAACACAACCCCACCTGCCTCTTCCCTTTGATTCTAGCAAAAAGGGTGAAGCATAGTTCAATGCTCAGAAAATGATTATAAATAAGCAAGTAAAAAGTATCTGTACACATTTATTTAGCTATACTGTGTGAGAAGAGAGAGAGAGCGACATAGAATCATAGAATCATAGAATTTGAGGGGTTGGAATGGACCTTACAGATCATCTCGTCCCAACCCCATCCCCCACCCCTGCCATGGGCAGGGGCATCTCCCCACTAAACAGGTTGCTCAAGGCTTCATCCAACCTGACTTTGAACACTGCCAGGGTTGGGGTAGCCACAGCCTCCCTGGGCAACCTGTGCCAAGTGTCTCACCACACTCACAGGAAAAACTTCTTCCTAACACCTAAATTTCCCCTCCTTCAATTTGCACCTATTACTCTTGTCCTATCATTGCAGTTACTAATAAAGAGTCTCTCTCTGGCTCCCTTGTAGGCCCCTTCAGATAATGAAAACAATGAAAAATTGCTTTAAGTCTCCATGCAGTCTTCTCCAGGCTGAACGGCCTCAACTTCCTCAGCCTGTCCTCATAGGAGAGATACTCCAGTCCTCTTATTAACTTCATGGCCCTCCTCTGGACTAGTTCCAACAGTTCCATGTCCTTCTTATGTTGATAGCGTCAGAACTGCACTCAGTATTCCAGGTGGGGTCTCATGAGAGCAGTGTAGGGGGGGAAAGTCACCTCTTTCAACCTGCTGGCCAC
>NW_008671950.1:3690-3964 GCF_000695815.1 Acanthisitta chloris | reverse complement strand
CCGACGGCCGGGAAAGGGACCCCGCGGCCCGGCGGGGACGTCGCTGGGGTGAGCTCTCTGCGGACCGGGGTGACCACCCCGTCCTTGCTCCCCGTCTGCCTTACGGTGTCCCCGTCCCCCCCTACAGCTCCTGGCCTGACACTTCTTCCATCTGAAAATGGGAGAGACTAGCCAGATCGCCGGACCGGGACTGCCTTGCTGCCCCTCTCCTCCTCCTCCCGTCTCCCCGCGCTCCGCCTGCGGCCTCGCCCCGACGTCACCTGAGCCAGCAACT
>NW_008671950.1:3225-3561 GCF_000695815.1 Acanthisitta chloris | reverse complement strand
TCCCGGCTCGGGATTCCTGGTGGGATTAGAGGGGATTTGCTGTGCGTGAGCCGGGAGCTGCTGGGTGCTACGGATCCGGCCGGGCTCGGCGCTGGGCAGTGGGGCTGCTCCAGGCTCATCCATCCCGCCCCGATCCCGTGACCTCGCGTCTGGAAGATGCTTATTGCTCCGGGGAGACAGACGGAGTGTGTGCTGCGGCACACGAAGTGCTCTGAATGCTCCTGGGCATCCCTGTGCTCGGGTGGCTGGGCCAGGGCTGGAGGGTGTCTGTTCCCCCGCAGCCGTGAGCTCCCCGCAGTGAGGTCTTCCAGCAGCTGGAGCAAGAGACAGAGGTGT